>NC_084827.1:85600700-85795700 GCF_033115175.1 Lepus europaeus | reverse complement strand
ATCCCTGTGGCCTCCTTTAAAGCAATGTAGGTCTTTGCTGCCCATGGGGCATATCTGTGTCTCAATCCACAAGAGATAGGACCAACAAACAACAAATGTGCAGCCTACTCTTTCTCCTTGGAAAGAAGAAAGGGTGCACACAGGAGGGGCGAGTAAGCAGCTCCTGCCTTTGCTCTCTTGTTATTCCCCTCTCTGTCATTTTTTTCCTAACTTCATTTCACAGGCATGCTCAGAATATCTGAGTCTGAAAATGTCAGGATGCCACTTGAAAATTTGTGACAATCACTACAATATCCCACATCTGAGTTTTAAAAATGTTATTTATCCACTAACACTATTGCACATTAAAGCTGCATAATCTCCCAATTCCAGGGAAGAATAAAAGTTTTTGGCTTATTCGAAGATTCATTTCCAAGGTCATAAACAAGAAATCCCCCACCATAATCAGGAGATGTACATTTTGGTAACATCAGATGTATTCTTCTCTTTTCCTCATCAAATAGCTACTCTTCCAACAGTGTTAGTTCTAACTACCCCTCCCCACCCTTTTTCTAGAATGGGGGTAGGAGAAGGTGATGAAACATTGGAACAGCTGAACATCCCTGCTCATTTTCTCCAAAGGTCTTTTGTATTCTAGCAGATCTGTGCGTTCTTGTCTTTTTTGTCACATGACGCTATAGGCTTCAGCCTGTACAAACTGGGAAGAGAGATGAGTGTCAGACTATCTCAGCAAGAACTAAACAGATCATACATCTTCTTTAACATGAATGGGACTGGGGGTGGAGTGGGAGGGCTTGGAGGAAGGAGGAGAGAATGGACTATATTTGAATAGATATGGGTAAATTTATTAGATAGTTTTCACAATCAGATAACTCGAAGATGGTCATTTTTCATCTTTCTAAAGATGTAAGCCTTAATAAAACAAACCTTAGTCACAAATTTGAGGAGATTGCCCAATGATAAGTTGACATGTATTTGAATTGAAGGATTGTTACCCACGCTTTTGCTTTAAGATGTGTGAGGCCATTCAGGGGCTGTAGGGCCCTGGATGTACACAAAACAAGTGTGTGTCTATCTGGAGCTCCACACATTGTAATAAACACAGCTGCATTTATTTGAATATGAGCTCCCATGTACATGTAAAAACATTCAAACAAACACACTCAG
Source organism: Lepus europaeus (assembly GCF_033115175.1). NCBI lineage: Eukaryota > Metazoa > Chordata > Mammalia > Lagomorpha > Leporidae > Lepus > Lepus europaeus. The sequence goes on along the minus strand of NC_084827.1, from coordinate 85,794,533 downwards.
CAGATTTATTTGATTGTGCAATGGGGCAATTATTCAAATAAACATGCTCGATGCAATTATTTGAATCTCACATTGCATGTTCATCAATCACAGCACTAAAAAGGAGGGGGGAAAACACCAAAGAATTTATGTGAGAAAAAAATATATGTGAAAACAACCTTATTATAGATTTTATAGGGTAGCTGAAGTTACGGCTCCCTTCTTAACTGTAACTCAACTATTCTGTTTCGATGACATTTGTTTCTAATGATTAATTCATTCACTCATTTGATCATTATATCAGAATGACCATGACATTCAGATTCATGTAATAGTGAACTTAAAAAACTTGAGTCGGATAGAGATGCAAATCTCTGTATTTCAAGAGCAAAATAGTTCTTTCAGGACACCTTCCATCGAGGGAACACTGGTCAAATTGTTATCACTTAACTAAGCACGCTCATAAATTTTAAAAATATTTATACATGCAACAAACATTCCTACATTTAAAGATGTTAAAAAGTCACAGGTGACTCATCTGATCATTTTATATATTAATAAATATGACAACTTATATGTGAACACATCACGAATCATATTGGTGTACCATGAGGCAATTTATGCCTCTCTTAAGTATGTACTGACATAACCTAATATACTAAAATGGGAAGGGGCTTTTTAGTCACTGAAATATGCATCGTGTAACAAAGATGAAGAAAATACATGGCTTGTGCCCATCATAAAAAGATTAAGACTGAAGGCTTAGCTTTGGTTTCTATTCAATTAAATTGTTAAACTGTGCACAGTGATTTTTTTTTTTAGAACTTGAGACATTTGTGATGTTGGCTGTTTAAATCTTTGTTACCTTCGCTGTGAATTGAAATTGTACATATTTAGTAAATCATGCAGACAAAACAAACTTTTTAGACAATATTTTTATTGGAGAGTTTTCTTTTCCTGTATCCATGTTAAAAAAAAAAAGACCTCCTTTCCCAAAATAAAAATGTCAATACTAAATTTAAAGAAGTATAAAGGAATGACTGCTTCCTTTAGAGCAAAATATTTAAATAAACATGGAGAGAATTGGCAACATGTTCTTTTTGGGCTAGAAGGCCGTGTCCAATTTTTTGGGTCTGATGTTTCAGAGGGCCTCTGTTTAAGGGTTGAAGACAATATATTAATCTCTGAGTTAAACAAATGCTATTAAACAACAGAAATAAATCCCTCAGTCTTCATTTGTATATGAAATATAGAATTAGAGAAATGACACTGAGATGATATGATGCTGAGAATGCCACAAGCTAAAACTTTCTTTATTAAAACAGTCACCTACTGCCTATCATGTAGTATGACAAACTTAAATGCTCCCAAATACTGAAAATATAAAATGAACACCACTGTTCCCAAGGCCTTCAAAAGAATATGACAAAGATTCTAATAACTTTAGTCAAAGAAATTGATGAGTAAAAAATACATGAAGATTAAAGCAGTGACAAATGATCCTTTAAGTTTTCTAATTGGTCTTATTCATAGCTTTAATGCCACACAAATTGCAAATCCTGGTGATCCTGATTTGCAAGTGCACCCAGTCAGCTTTCTTGCTTTCACTCTACCAAGGATGCCTGTTAGATTTTGGAACACAGGATAAGCCCCCAAAACTTAAAAATAGGCTACTGCCCTGGCAGGAAATTTAGCATTGGCAAGCACAGAACTCAGAAGCAACTGATCTAACATAAGGAAACATTCAGAGAACGATTTGTACATTATGATTGTGTTCTGACCATTTTCAGAGCAGTCAGAGAAAGAAAGTGTGTGTGTGTATGTGTGTGTACGTGTGTGTAGGTTTAGCTAAATTTGTGTGGGTACACGTGAATAGTTAGTGTTACAAAAATTGAATCTCAAGATGGAAGGAGTCTGAATGGAGTGCTATTGAGACATTTTAGATTTTGTTATCTTACATGAATTGAAAACATTTAAAATATTGACAAGGAAAATAAAATATTCTGAAGAGAGCATCACAAAATATTGATAAACTTTATCAGATATGCCAACAATGGATAGAGAAAATATTAAATCATCTTTACTTGTTTTATAGGAAACCAAAGTTTTAGTTTATGACCTTTCTCCTTAACAAGAAAGAATCAATTTTATCCATTCCTAAAACAATCTTTCTATAGGACAAAGAATTACAATTATACATCATTATAGTTTGTTTAGGAAAAGAAACATAGTCCTTCAAATTACTTGAAAACAGTATGAATGAATGAAATAATATAAATTTAGAAAGGAAATTCAAGAACATCCCTACAAATGCACAGGAAGCATTATGATATATATTTAGTGACCGCAGGCAACCTAGACCTTGGTTTTCATGTGTTTTCTGAAAGACACTGTTTCCAGCACAAACAACATTTCCCAATTGTATAGTGCAGCCCAGGATGGTGCAGAAACAAAGAGAGAATACCAACTGTTGAATAAACCTCAACCACTTTCTGCAATCCTAAAACGTTCTATGGAAGTCTACCACTTCATTACTGAATGTGCTTAGAAAGTATGAGCTCATAGCTTTGCAGTAGAAGGTATAGCTAAGTAAGAGACAAAAAGAGAAGTACAAATCACCAAGTTCAGCTGTTTTAACCTTTAAAACACCATGCCTGGAGAGGGTGGGCTTAAGGATAATCAACAATTTTTAAATCATTTAGTTATTTACTTGAAAGGCAGAACAACAAAGAGAGAAAGAGGTAGAGACAGAGATCTTGCATTCACTGGTTCACTCCTTAAATAGCCACGACAGCTGGGGCTGGGCCAGGCTGAAGCCAGGAGCCAGGAACTTCATCCAGGTCTTCCATTGTTTGTGGCACTGGCCCAAGTACTTGGATTATCATCCACTGCTTTCCCACATGCATTAGCAGGGAGCTGGATTGGAAGTAGAGCAATAAGGATTTGAACTTGTACACAAATGGGATGCCAGCATCACAGGCAGCAATTTAGCCCACTGTAGCACAAAGCCAGTGCATTAATTTAACATTTAGGTAGGCACTTTGTGTTCCTTTCTGGAATATCAGGTGCTTTTATATTACCAAGGACTAGTCCAGAGTAGGTCTTACAGCAAAACTTAAGCTGCTACTTACCTGTATCCCTGGTTGAGTCCCAACTACTCTGCTTCCATTCCAACTTCCTGCTTATGTACTCCCCTAGCGGTAGCAGTGATGACTCAAGTATTTGGGTCCCTGACAACCGCATGAGGTATCTGGATTAAGCTCCAGGCTCCTGACTTTGGCTTGGCCCAGTCCTAACTGTTTTGGACATTAGGGAAGTGAACCATGGATGGAAGACTGATCTCCTTCTCTCTCTACCTCTCTGTCACCCTGCCTTTTAAATAAATAAACTTTTAAAAAATTAAAAACAAGAGAAAATTCCAAGAAAAGGAAACTTTCATTCACTTTTAAAATAAATTGCATGGAACAATCAGCAAAATCCTTGGCCAGCCCTGCGGCTCACTAGGCTAATCCTCCGCCTGCGGCGCCGGCACCCCAGGTTCTAGGCTCGGTTGGGGTGCCAGCTCTGTCCCGGTTGCTCCTCTTCCAGTCCAGCTCTCTGCTGTGGCCCATGAGGGCAGTGGAGGATGGCCCAAGTGCTTGGGCCCTGTACCTGCATGGGACACCAGGAGGAAGCACCTGGCTCCTGGCTTCAGATCAGCGCAGCGCACTGGCTATGGCGGCCATTTGGGGGGTGAACGAATGGAAGGAAGACCTTTCTCTCTGTCTCTCTTTCTCTCTCACTGTCTAACTCTGCCTGTCAAAAAATGTAATCAGCAAAATCCTATCGGAGCAAGAAGTGTTTTGAGCAGAAGAGTTGCTTAATATGTAGTGTCTTGATTTTTTTTTTATAAATACATTTTTACTTATTTATTTATTTGACAGGTAGAATTGCAGACAGTGAGAGAGAGACAGAGAGAAAGGTCTTCCTTCCTTTGGTTCAATCCCCAAATGGCCACAACAGCCAGAGCTACGCCGATCCAAAGCCAGGAGCCAGGAGCTTCTTAATGATCTCCCATGCGAATGCAGGGGCCCAAGCACCTGGGCCATCCTCCACTGCACTCCCTGGCCACAGCAGAGAGCTGGACTGGAAAAGGAGCAACCGGGACAGAATCCGGCGCCCCGACCAGGACTAGAACCCGGGGTTGCTGGCGCCGCCGGCGGAGGATTAGCCTGTTGAGCTACAGCGCCGGCCAGTGCCTTGAGTTTTAAAATGGAGATTAGAATAATGATAGCCGGCCAGTGCCTTGAGTTTTAAAATGGAGATTAGAATAATGATTTCTACAGTTACTTTTCAAGGAATTGTCATGACCCCTTGAGTCAAATGGCCCACAAATCAGGCTATGTTATAAACTGCTTTATGGCTTGAACAAATTATGACATACTCATGTCAATATTAAAGTTGTTAAAAATCTTGCTTGTTGGCCGGCGCCACAGCTCACTAAGTTAATCCTCTGCCTGAAGCGCCAGCACACTGGTTCTAGCCCCGGTTGGGGCATCGGATTCTGTCCTGGTTGCTCCTTTTCCAGTCTAGCTCTCTGCTGTGGCCCGGGAGTGCAGTGGAGGATGGCCCAAGCGCTTGGGCCCTGCCCCGGATGGGAGACCAGGAGAAGCACCTGGCTCCTGGCTTCGGATCGGCGAGGTGCACAGGCCACAGCACGCCAGCCGGCCGTAGCGGCCATTTGGCGGATGAACCAATGGAAAAGGAAGACCTTTCTCTCTGTCTTTCTCTCTCACTGTCCACTCTGCCTGTCAAAAAAAAAAAAATTTTAAAAGAAAAAATCTTGCTGGTCAGCAAAACTCACCTATGAATTGGGTAGGAAGAAAATCTTTATGCTTGCAGTACTTACAAAAATAAAAAACAGTTAAGCTACCACCACATTGTATACAGGAAGGAGGAGAGGTCTACATATCCTTGAGAACACATCATTTTTTTTTCTGCCCCACAACAAACTAGAAAGTAGTTAAACACAGACTATCAGAATTCCAGTCTTCTGGATCATAGTACTCTGTCCAATGCATCACAGTAAAACCTTCCTTCAAAGGGTTGTGGAAACATCAAAAGGAATGAGGTGGTTTCTCTACTTCCTGTGAGAAGTTAGTTCCAGTCTATGAGAACTCTTCCATGTGAGAGTGGAATGAAAATAATCTACTTTGGAAACCCTGTATTACCTTAAGATACCACATCATTGCCGGAAGGCTATTAACTGCTTACAAACTAGAGCTTCCTGTAACTGAAAGCCTGAAGCATTCTCAATTTTGAGCAACATTCTTTAAAAATTACTGATTTCTATACATGGGTTTTACCCACTAGATTTGTTGAAGACTCTTGAGAGGGCCTCTGCACATTGAGGATATGTGGCTCCATCTGGTCTCTCCAACCATAGCAGAAGAGCCAACCTTCTGAGTCTGCAGTGCTGTTCTTCCATTAGTATTAACTTTTATGAATCCTGTATGCACTGAACTACCCTGAGTTGGTCAGATGGGATAAGAAGACAACTGGTATAGGGTAATGGCAGCGGTAGAAGACTTGTGAATCTTGGGAAATTTGGAATAAATGCAAATAAACCAAAGATTCTTAGAATGTCGAGGAATGCTGGATACTCTATCATCCAATGCCTTGGCTTTTTGAGTTCTGGGGCTTAGAGAAAATAAAATCCCAAACCACTCCAAAGGTACTGGCAAAGCTGGAGCCAGAACCAAGATCTCCAGTTAATGGCATAGATGCTTGCATTTCTTCTATTTATGCTTCTGTGATACTTCTTTCTATGATAGATACAGCATTGATAGTGATTCAAGTTACTGAGTTCTTAGCATATCTGAGGCCAAATATGAGGTGCTATGGGATATTCAAAGATGAACAAGATAAGATTGCTCATCTTGGGTTTCCTATCACTAGGCAGAGGCAGACATACATAAATGAGGAAAACACTGAGTTTCAAGTGCCTTAGGGAAGGTACCAATATGGAAGACTCAAGCATGCTTCATTCTATACTTTTTTTTAAACACAAAATAACAGCATTCCCTTAATAATATGCATATTGTTGAGTGATGCTGTATAAGAAGCACTGTTGTATGTCCTGGGGATATGGTGGTGAAAAAATAGTCAATACCCCTGCCTTCAAGGATGCATATTCTAATGGGAAATGTAAAAAGTAAAATAATTATACAGATGAGTTCAGATAGTGCTTTTATTAAAAAAAAAAAAAAGCATATGGGCTGGCACCATGGCGCACTAGGCTAATCCTCTGCCTGCAGCACTGGCACTCCAGGTTCTAGTCCCTGTTGTGGCGCCAGTTCTGTCCCGGTTGCTCCTCTTCCAGTCCAGCTCTCTGCTGTGGCCCATGAGGGCAGTGGAGGATGGCCCAAGTGTTTGGGCCCTGCACCCGCATGGGAAACCAAGAGGAAGCACCTGGCTCCTGGCTTCAGATCGGTGCAGCGTGCTGGCCAAAGCAGCCATTTGGGGGGTGAACCAATGGAAGAAAGACCTTTTCTCTCTCTTTTTCTCTCTCACTGTCTAACTCTGCCTGTCAAAAAAAAAAAGCATATGAAGACGATATTTTCATGGATCATTTTTATAGTTTGTCAATAAAAGGATGTGCTATAATAGTGAATGAGATGGAAGTCGGGGGCAGACATCTGCAGCTTGGAGGAGAGGGAGGACTGTCTCAAAAAGTCTCTTTGAGGCATTGGTATTTGAGTTGAACCTGAAGGATTAGATGAAGTGAGGCATGGGAAAGTAAGGAGAATGAGTGTTCCAGGAAAAAGGAACAAGAGGTATAAATAGCTGGGTCTGGAATCATATTGGCTTTTTGGGAACAACAAAAAGGCAAGACTAACCAACCATAGTAGAAATGAAGGAAGGCTGGAAGAAGAAGAGAAGGTAGAGAAAACATTTCTCAGATCATATGAATGATTTGCAGTGTGGTCTTCTGTTAAAAGCCCCTCTTCCAGGCCAGCTCTCTGCTGTGGCCAGGGAGTGCAGTGGAGGATGGCCCAAGTCCTTGGGCCCTGCACCCCATGGGAGACCAGGAGAAGCACCTGGCTCCTGCCATCGGATCAGCGTGGTGTGCCGGCCGCAGCACGCCGGCTGCGGCGGCCATTGGAGGGTGAACCAACGGTAAAGGAAGACCTTTCTCTCTGTCTCCCTCTACTATCCACTCTGCCTGTCAAAAAAAAAAAAAAAAAAAAAAAAAGCACTCAAAAATTCTACAGATAAAAGTCAGAGAATTTGGAGGAAGGGGACTTCTTGGGTTCTTTGGGCCAACATCATGCCTTTAAATTAATTAATCAATTAATTGTACTTGAGACACACACACACATACACACAGAGTGCTCCCATCCCCTGATTCACTCCTCAGATGGACACAACCAAAACTGGGCCATGTCAAGGCCAGGAGCCAGGAATTCCATCTGGGCCTCATCTTGGGCAAGGGCCCAAGCAACAGAGTCCTCATTTGCTCTCTCCCAGCGTGCTCATTAGCAGGAAAATAGAATTAAAAGCAGAGCTGGGACTTGAACCCAGATACTCTGATATGAGATGTGAACATCCCAAGTGGCATCTTAGCTAATAAGCCAAATTTCCATCACAATGGCATACTTTTATTGTTGAAAAATCTGAGGATTTTTTTTAAAAACTGAGTTTATTGATTGATGAGGTTCAATACATGGGTTTATAGCTTATTATTTCCAGTGAATAGCCCAGAAATGAGCTTTGCAACCTGTCCACGGCCTATTCCTAATTTCCTCTCCCAGAAAATGACAGTAACATGACACTGTATACCTTTTTGACTTTAGAATGAGAGAAACCTCGGCTCTCAGATGCTTGCAAGACCACCTGCCTTGTGTCTGGTCACAGGCAGATCTGTCAGCCTGGAAAACAGAAACCGTTTGCCCCAAAGAAGCCTTGTATTTTGGAAACTGACGTTCTGGATACAGCAAACAGGATGCCACTTACAGCACAGGACCCTGGAAGCACCTTTCCCAGCCCACATGTCCCAGCCCAGTCTCCAGTTGCCTGTTAGCTCGAAGCAGCTGTGCTAGGCTCAGGCATGAGCAAGGGCCTTAGCCATTTCCCCTTCCTCTGAACTTCTGAAAAATACAAAAACTCACAGAGCTGAGAGAGAAGCCAATAAGAAGTAAGGAACATGCAGCAGGTGGTACCATCTGTGCCCGGCTAATTCCAGCCAAAACAATCTGCTCCCTAGAGTTCCCAGTTGTGGAGAAGAGAAGAGAATCTGACAGCGGCAGAGCCAGGGGAGGGGTGGAGGAGGGCAAGAGCTGAGGCCATTATTTCACATCCAGCCAGTTGGAGGAAGTAGATTGTTGATGCCAGTGAGCTATTATCTCCCTCTCTTTCTCTTTATGACCGCTGTGGGCAATTCCTCCAAAGTCTCACTAAGCTGGCAAGTAGATCCCACACCTGTGAGACAGACATGTAAGGCATCACTGGGAGTCTGTCACCACTGAGGTGGGAGGTACAAACACTCCACAGCAAGACTAGAAGCACAGCCCACCAGAAAAATGAAAAAAAAAAAAAAAACAAGAGGGGAAAGAGATTATGTTTATTTTATTCTATTTTCCTAGCAACCGAATCCCCTCCCTCTCATATGCTGATTCTTTGAAAATTATCCACAGTTTAAAATGGGCTTGTGTTCTTCATGCTTTATCCCCAGGTTGACATTTTTCTAAGATAAAATTCCCTCACTTGATGGACTTCCTTTCCAGGAGCAAATCTTCTCCCCTGGCACACTTGCCATCCTGGGATGAATAAATGCAAGCAATTCAAAGATACATCTGATTGTCTGTAGTGATAATTTCCCCTGAAGACAGTAATGGAGAAACAGAGCCCATCCTGTACACATGGTGGATACAGCTATGACTCAAGGGTTACAGAAGGACCTGCCTGCAGAGCATGGCCCATGTACTTGGACCTCTGCTCCCTGGACGGAGCTCCTGGCTCCTGGCTTTAGCCTGGCCCAACTCCAGCCGTTGTGGCCATCTGGGGTGTGAACCAGTGGAAATCTCTCTCTTTCTCTCTCTCTCTCTCTCTCCTTTCTTTTTCTCTCCCCATCTCTTTCTGTGATGCTGCTTTTCTTTTTATTTTTTAGAAGTTTTTAAAATAATTTTTAAAATGTTTATTAATATAAAGAGAACAGATTTCATGTATTTCCTAGATACAATTCTAAAATAGCCATACGTCCATTCCTCCTTCTCTCATACCTCCCTTCTTCTTTTTTTCCTTTAATTTTTACAATAACATACATTCAATTTACTTTATGATCACAGGCTTAATGCACCATTAACCATAATGTTCAACAAGTTAAAAATAGAAAGGCCACTGTTCCACAGGAATATAGGCAAGGACTATAACCAATAATCAAATCATCAAAAGTCAGTTTAATTCCTAAATAAAATAATTTAAACAAACAAACAAAAAAAGGACCTGCCTATTTAAAAAAAAAAATCTTACCCATTTCAAAATTTTCACCAGCACCCTGAGGTTAGGCATTGTCTCCAGAAAATCAGCTGTTAGATACAGGTATCTGGCAGTGGTGATATTTGCCTGTTATCATCTATTACCAACTTCCCTTGGATTAATTTACCAAGCCTATAGCTGAGAGCTGAGCCCTGAGGGAGTAGAGCATAGGCAAGCTCATTTTGTTGGGCGAAGAGAAGTGAAGGTCTGGATTTCAGATGCTGTTCCAGAAAAGTGGGGCCTTCAGGAGTCCTTGTAGGAATAAGGGGGTCAAAACATTCAGGAATGAAAGGCAGGTGGAGATGGAGGCAGAAATGGAATTGAAGAAGAGATGGTGCCTGACCCTAACTTTCTGTTTGGGTTGGATTTTGCCCTCCACAAGATATGCTGAAGTCCCACCTCGGATACCAGTGAACATGATCTTTTCTTGAAGATAGATGTGTTTATTTATTTGAAAGGTGGAGCTATAGCCTCAGAGGCAGAGAAAGAAAGAGAGTCTTTCATCTGCTGGTACAGTTTCCAAATGGCCACAATGGCCAGAGTTGGGCCAATTCAAAGCCAAGAGTCTGGAACTTCTTCTAGGTCTCCCATGTGGGTGCAGGGGCCCAAAGACTTGGGCCATCTTCTACTGCTTTCCCAGGCCATAGCAGAGAACTGTATTGAAAGTGGAGTAGTCAGGAATCTAACCGACACCCTTATCAGATTCCAGCACCACAGGTGGCAGCTTTACCCAATACACCACAGCATAGGCCCTGGAAACAAGGTCTTTCCAGAGGTAATCAAGTCGAGATGAGGTTGTAAGGGTGGGCTTTGATGGAGTATGATGGTATCTTCATAAGAAGAAAGAAATTTGGGGATGGCTATTGTGGAATAGCAGTTTATACTGCCTCTTGAGATGCCTGCCTTCCATACTGGAGTGCCTGGTTTGATTCTCAGCTAACTCTGCTTCTGATCCAGCTTCCTGCCTATGAATACCCTGGGAAGCAGCAGTGGTTACTCAAATACTTGGGTTCCTCACATTCATGTGGGAAGCCTGGATTGAGTTCCAAACTCCTGATTTGTCCGGCCCCAGCCCTGGTTATCGTGGACATTTGGGGAGTATTCTCTCTGTCTCGTCCCCTTCCTCCTGTTCAAATAAACTAAAAGTAAATAAACTTCAGAAAGAAGAAGGCATTTGGACACACTCAGAAAGAGGCCCAAGCAAGGAAGGAGACAGCGATTGGGGTGATGCACACAACACATGGAAGGTCACGTTTCCAATCATTTCCAGAAGCAAAGAGAGAGACATGATCCTCAGAAGCAGCCATCCCCAACAGTCCAACCTTGACTTTGGACTTCTAGTCCGCAGAGCTGTAAGAGAATAAATGTCTGCTGTTTCCAGTCACCTAGTTAGTGGTATTTTGTTACAGCATCACTGATGAACTAATACACCCCAAAGACACCCACAGTCAGCCCTTCAGAATTTACTCTCCAGGAGTCAACAAAATTTGAGATCGTTTTCTGATCTAACCATTCTCTGGGTGCCTGGGTTTTCACAGGTAAAACAAATACTAGCAGGGATATCCCTTTTGGCTTTGAGATGCATATTGTCAGGAAAAGACAAACTGCCTACTCTCTGGCCCAAATGTCTTCTGTAAGGTAATCTTTTTAATTAGGATAATTAAATTCTGATTTCAAAGGGTGCCAAAGTGCAAGCATTATGGTCTGATTTCCTGTAAAGAGCGTTTTCCTGCCTCCTGTTCCACATGGTGTCCATTAACAGGAGAAGCACTGGGTGAGTCAGACATGATAGTTACGGGTTTGTGGCTCGTGTCAGTGGTAAGGAGAGGGAAATGGGAAAGGAAAACATAAATTGGGAAACAGTGTCAGAGGGCAGGCCAAGATAATGGAAGAACCAGAAAGCAGAGGAAAAGGGTGTTGTATGGGAACCAAAGCCTTGCTTCAGGTAGGAAATGTCAGAGAAAAATAGACTCACATTTTAAAAGTAAGGGGTGGGGGAAATCCAGCCAGATATTTTCCCTTCCCCCCGCCCCACTTGGGTCCAGTAATAGAAATGAGTGAGTTGTACTTCCTCTCCAGATCCATTACTTTGGTAAGATCTTAACCTTTTTCAGCTCCAGGTCTCCTGTGAAATTGGCTAATAATTCTTGCAATATACTTAGGTGACTGAGCTCTGGAAGGGCTGTGGTAGGGCCAAGGAGGAGTGAGCCAACTGTTGTGTGTTTTGATATATTGCTCTGGCAGCCAGGGGCTGGAAGCCAGGAGTCAGTGAGACCGGGTACTGGGACAAGTTCTCAGATGTGCCCGTGAGCTTGCTTCTGCCTCATTGCCCCCGTGTGGCTGCTGCCTACCCACCCGTGAATGGGCCAAAAAAAGTGCAGGTGAGACAGACAAGGAACAGCTCACTGGACACCTCCGAGCTCGTACTAGAAACGTAAATTCAACTCTATCTTTTGTGTAGATGGCCAGCATGCCAACCTTTACATTTTATTTCTAGAAGGTGGTATATCATCTTGAAAGCCTGGTTTAATTTGCCTTTTCCCTAAGCTTTGTGGTATTTTTATATGCCATTAGTCAGTTATTGCATGTTACTAGCAGTAACAGTTCCACCTAATGTATTTAATTTGTTTTGAAAAATCATAGCACATCTTTACACATAGAAGAGACAGCTTTTAATTCCATTGATGACTTCCTCCTTAAAAGTCTTTAAAATCCCTAACCACATTCATCTTGGTTTTTCTCCTACCCACTGACCAAGATCTGCTTTTTCCTCTCAACCCTTAAATGTTAGCATTTCCCAGGGCCCCTCTGGGGCTCTCTGCTCTCCTCATTCCAATCACTGTGCTGCTGGGACTTTTTCAACATCCCCAACTCCAATTCCTTTCAATATGCCAGAGACTCAAAATACAGGCCAGGAGGCATCATCACATGATAGTCTCAAATTTATGTCAAACTTGATAATTCCGAGATGGACATGGCCATCTCTCCAGCCAGCCTTCTCTCTTACAAACTCTGGTGATGGTCACCTGGTATGTCACTCATCATCCTGCTAGATCTCTAAATGGGTTCCTGGGTCTTGTGCATCATGTCCCCTATTAATTTTCTTCACATCTCTTCTCCATCACCATTATAGCTCCATTATTTCAAACATGTGTCACACCCCCAAACATTGTACTAACAGCCTCTTAACTGGTCATACTGGTTCCAGTTTCATCCAATGTGCTGCCTGGTTCTAACACAATAAGGGAGGGAGAAACTACTAAAAATTGATGATAGTTATGTTCTTTAAGGATATTCCTCTTTTTTTTTTTTTAAGTATGTATCTATTTAGAAATACAGAAAAAGAGATAGAATGACAGAGAGATAGACAGACAGACAGACACTCCCACCCACTGGTTCATTCACCACATTGCTGCAATAGCCAGGGCTGGGTCAGGCTAAAGACAAGAGCCAGGAGCTGAATCCAGGTCTTCCCACATGAGTGCATCCAAGTATTGGAGCTATGACCTCCTGCCTCCCACAGTCTGTACTGGCAAGAAGCTGGAATCAGGAGCCAGAGCCAGAATTCGAACACAGACACTCTAATAATACGGAATGTGGGGGTCTCAAATGGTGTCTTTACTGCTAGGCCAAACACCTAACCCTAAAGACATTTCTTGATATTCTTCATACAAGCCTTACTTCACAAGTCTTAACAAATGTTATGCAGAGAAATAGTCTTAGAAAGGGCTGAAAAGAGTGTGCTCAAGAGAAACTGATCTCCTCCCCTTCCTACCACACCCTTAACTATACTTGTGTTCTTATCACCTTCTAACACATCCCACATGTCTACATTGGCCTAGAGTGCTGTTTGGTTTTTTTCTGCTTTCATTTCTGTCTTCTACCTAAACCTCCTAAATCTGTAGACTCCCTATGTGTTGGGACCATATTATCCTTGGAGCCCCACATCTGTGAATTACTGCCACCAATTAGTTAGTACTTAATTAGCCAGCACAGTTTTGATCATGCTAAAGCCCTACTTAAAATCTTGTTATGGTTTTCCAAAGCTCCCAAAATACAGTTATATGGGAGCCCTTCTAAAAGTCTGTGGAACAATGGAATTAAAAGCTAAATTTATGTTGGTGAAAAAAAAAGTTGAAATCCATGCAGCAGTTTTTCATAATATGCATTTTACAAGAACTTTAAAAATATTTATTTATTTGAGATGCAGAGAGAAAGAGAAACTTAGAGAGAAAGTACTCCTATTCAATTGTTCACTACCCCAAATGCCTGCAAACTATGGGGACTGCAGCAGGAAGCCAAAAACACAGTCTAGGTCTCCCACAAGAGTGTCAGAACCCAATTACTTGGAGCCATCAGTGCTGCTTCCCAAGGTCTGCAGTGGCTGAAGCCTGGAATCAGAAGCCAGAGGTGGAATTGAACACAGGCACTCCAATGTGGGAGGCAGGTGTCTTAATCACCAGACTAAACATCTGCTTTCCTTGTACTTCTTGAAGACTTACGCTCTTTAGTTTGGCCCACTAAGATTTCATGAGCTGACTCTTCCTTGTGCACTTTTCTCATCATCATCTCATTCCCGATCGTATCTACCTAGATACCTCTTCTATTTTTCTTTTTCTTTTTTTTTTTTTGACACCAGAACATAAGTGTCACTGTCTTAAGATAGTCTTCCCTAAAAACCCCAGTCTTAGAAATGCCTCTATTCCCAGCTTATTTAGCCTGTAATGCTTCACTGATGCACCGATTGAAGCATTGGTTTCCTAAACACAATGTGTTCTGGAAGGGAGAGACCGTGAACACTTGGACTCCAGGGCCCAACATAAAACCAGTAAGAACCAAGAAAATGTGAGCATCCAGTGGAAAGAGGCTATTAGCAGCATCTAGTCCTCCAGTGAACACGTCGTTAGCCAAAGAGAAGGACAATTCAATGACAAGGCAGGCAACAGTAGAGAGAATGAATGTGTGATGCAAACATGAGGGCCTGTGGAAGGCCCCAATACACACCAGAAATTTGTGCTTCAGTACAGCTGAAGTTGTTTGAACACTTCAAGAGGGAGTCAAGAACTTCATGGGAAAAAAAAAAGGAATTGAAAAACAGTAATGGGCCAGTGTTGTGGTATAGCCACTGTCTGTGACACCAGCATTCCATATTAGAATACTGACTAAAGTCCCAGCTGCTCTGCTTCTGGTCCAGCTCCTGCTAATGTGTCTGGGAAAGCAGTAGAAAATGGCCCAAGTCCTTGGGCCCCTGACACCAAGTAGGAGTTCCAAATAGAGCCTTGGGCTCCTGGCTTCAGCCTGGCCCAACCCTGGCCATTGTGGTCATTTGGGTAGTGAACCAGCAGATGAAGATCTCTCTCTCTCTCTCCCTCTCTCTCTCTCTCTCTCTCAATCCACTCTCTCTGTCACTGTGTCTTTCAAATAAATAAATAATCTTTAAAAAACAGATAGTGAGAATTTTCCATGAATTTCTTGAAGGCCCTCTGTATAACAAAGGTTATATTAGGGCCTAAATTGTACCCATGTGGATGAACAATTTCATTTTTTCACATAACCACTAACTACACGTAGCAGAATTGACTGCCACTACTGGCACCTGAATATTGATTGAACTGTAAAATTAGTGAGGCAAAACACACCACTACTCAAGAGAGGTGAGTTAAAGGAAAGCATGAATAAGTAAGCCCTCTGCCTAATACCAAATTCAAGCACAGCCCAAAACTCTTTTAGCCATGACTCAGATGAGGAAAAAGCTTGCAATAATCCGGGATGCATTTTCTTCAACTTCTCCGGAGTTTTCAATTACCTCAGTTTCCTGACAAAGCTTTGCTGAAGTCAGTAATTTACAGTAACCATCAGCAAGATAAGGGCAGGTTTGTGTGGGCCAGAGGTAAATTTGGGTCTGACATGAGTAATATATTGTGCAGTGAAGGACAGTGGGAGGCCTGAGAAAAGGCTCAATTGCTAAGAGTGTATTTTAAGTAAAGTGAAAGACATATGCACGTATCAGAGAGCAGGTGAATATGCTATTCTCATATGTTCTTTCCCAGGGAATATAACTTGATCAGTCTTCCATGCTTTATCAAGGACTCCACTTCACAAGCTCTGTAAGTTCGGCAGAGAAGACGGGCTAGAAAGTACACTGCATTTGTATCGGAAATCTTTATGCCAGAACATGCTGTGAGAACTCTCTGTGTTTAGAGAGTTGTGAGTAATTACAAAAGAGGTAGCAGATACTATCCTTGCTTTGGACAGTGTACACTTATTTAAATGAAGTTAAGACAAACAAATGGAAGGTCATGACTAGACACAATAGCCCTTCTGCCAACAGGAACCCTCTGCAAACCAAGATACACAAGTAAACTGAATTTCTTAAGTACAGCCACAACTGCAAAACTTCTTTCTCTAGCCACTGTGACAGTGCCCAATTTTATCAGCCTACTTTGTCCCAGAACGTGAAGCCTACAGACCACCGAGACCTCTACTGGGTTCATGGAGAACTTTGCCATTTCTCGGGGCCAAAATCTCAGACTCTGCATCGCATGACACAGGTCTGAGAGAGCCCGCCCTGGCCACAGGCCTTCCTAGCGCATCACTTCTCTTGATTTTCTCACGTAACTGCTGATGTGGACTGATTCTCTCATGATTTTGCTTTTTTTTTCTCCTAAAGCAAAGTACAGTAAAACCAGAACATCTCAGCCAGAAAATGAGCACTGGTAAAGGATTCTAGACTCCTTCCTTAAAAGTCTATGGCAAGGGCAGCTTCTGGCTAAAGGCGCTTTCTGCGCTTAACCCAGGAAGCTCTGGTAGTCGTGGGGTGACAGGCTCGGCTTTCTCCTTCGCAGACCTGAATTGGAGTCCCAGCTCCGACCTTCCCAGCTATGTGACCTTGGCCAAGTTACACTACTAAACCCCAGCTTGATTACCTTTATTAAAGGAACAACATCAATAACTACTTTACAGGATGGTGGTGAGAAACAAAGGAGACTGTATTCAAGCAAATAATTTGCAGACGGTCAACATCACAGGCACTGATGGTGGGCAAATATACCAGAGGTTTTTTCATTGACTGTTGACTTATTTCCCCAGCTGTTCTTTCTTTCTTCCCTCCTGGGTTTGAGAGAAGCTTTACTTTGATAACCTAGTCCTACAGCTTAGTCCGCAAAGAATTCTCTAAACTGAACACATTCATTTCAGCACTTAGAAACTTTCCAGCTTGTAATTTTTCAGGGGTCAGGATAGTCTCAAGATTCATCCTCAAAGAGACCCTTTGTTTTCTGGTGGGTGTTAGCTGTGGATTGCTCAAAGAGGAAGGAATGCTTGACAATTATCAGCCCAAAGAGAGGCTCAGAGCATGAGAAATGAGGAGGTTGTGCTGTGTTGATTCCAGATACGTGGTGTCTCCACTGCTCTAAATAGATAATCCAGGGTGATAATGAAGTAGTCACAAGGGCAAACCTTTATAACAAGGCAGCCAGGCAGGGCTCACAATTGGAACCTTCCCGTTAGCCTTTTTGCATATTTTCAAGAAAGTCTTTTAAATCACAAGATAGCCCTATCAGATTAATCAGTCCATATGGGGAACTTCTTACGTAATGAGAGTCTCAGGAGGGGAAACTGCTAGAGATGAAAGCTGATGATCCAAATAGCAGGAAAAGGTTTATATTTTATGATTATTGTTTTCCTTCAGCTAATTTTAATTCTGATGAGTACTAGGTTTTCTTTGGTACTTTCTGTTCCTCAAGTCTTTTTTTTCCCCCACAGTTATATTGTTCAGCCAAGTATTTCTTAAGCCTCCATGAAAACAACACAATGATAGCCCATGTAAACAACCATCTCCATGAAAATTGGCTTGAAAAATATATGTGTATGAAACCTGAATGATTACTTCTATTGTGAAAATGAAAAGATTTCATAGGTAGACAGCATACTAAAACTTAATGTTAATTAAAATGGATTAAAATTATGTTACTTCTTCCCATTTGGTTTAGTTACTTTCTGTTCCTCTAACAATCTAAATAGGTGATATGCCTTGAAATATGCTCATTCTCAGGTGGCAAAAGACATTTCTAAATATTGTAAACGAATGTTTTCTAATTGCCAGTAAATGCCAGTCATGGGGGTTAACAACAGGAATAGATCTGGAATAAAACAGTACATGCAAACTCATATGCAAACAGTTACATTACAACAAGGGGAGCAGAGAGGAAGGAGTTTGTGTTGTTCTGTGAGATCTTTGCTTAGGAGACTTAGAGAAGTGGGGCTATTTGAGTTTGCTGCAAAAAACTCAGTAGGAGCTTATCAGGTTGGAAAGAGAGAGCAATGCTCAAAAGTATGGAAATGTGAGGAGTACGGCATGCTAGAAGAAGGATGAGCTGACAATTTTCCTTGGCCTCTTAGTTACAGGCTCTTTTGAATGGGACTTTATAATTACACTAAAAAGTTTGTTGCACTATAAGAAGTTGTATCTACCCTCCTCTGAATTAACTATCTAGTTTTCACAGTTGCTAATTCAGAACTTCTATCAGTGATGTTTGGGTATGCTTGTTGCTGCTAATGAACAACCTCATTGGATTACAGCGGGAAGAGGAAAGAAAACCACCTGGAGTCACCCCCTGCCCAGTATAGGTAAATAAGGCTGGAATGTTACCATAGCCGTGAAGCAAGTGCTTGATTGATAGGTTATCTCCACTTAGGCTTTGACCTTTCACCTAAAACAACACCTTCTAGTGATTTCCAGATGTGGATGCTTGACCATCAGCAAGCAGTTAAGACAGAAACCATATTTACCATAAGTTATAAAAAAAAAATGGATGACTTCAGAGGAAATCGTATCCTCATTGCTAATACAACAAGAGAAATTTGGGGAAATAATTTAAACATTTTAATCAAGTTCTTGTTCTATCTCTCCTTCCAGAAAATATTTCAAAGTTAGCCTTTCTAGCAGGAAAGAGAAGAGCTTGACAAAAGGAACCACAGCTCTATATCTAAACCGGCAGCATATTTGTGTGGTGTGGAGTGATACATATGTTCACCACCCTTTGCTGGTTAAACTGTATTTCATTATCATCTCCTTATTTCCACTTCTAATTCTAGCAGAACTATTTCCTATAAGCAGGTCAGCTCTCTAGCAGTTTAGAGTGTAAGAATACTTTTAAAATGCCTGATTGCAACTTTATAAAGCTGTGTTTTCCTTTGTTCTTAATTGCAGCCCCTCAGGTATATAGCAATAAATGGGGAGAAAAATAAATTTACCATCAATTCCAACTCATCATATATATGGATATTGTGCCATCTGTAGTTTAAGAAATAGTCACGTTTGGGTTAGGAATACCTACTTTATATTTTCACAGTGTAATGAATCTGTAGAGTTGACTATGACAATACTATAATATACATGAATATATGTGAATATAGTATACTAACACAAGAATCCTCCCAAATCAACATTAAAATATTTATATCTAATGGTTTTTATTTTAAAATGACTATGTTTGGTTTAATTTAAAGAAAAAAAAAGTATTTTCTTTTTTTATGTAACTTTGTTTTGTTTCAGCTTAACCTTTATGGAATGTAATCGTCTGCTATTGATTCCGACTCGGTGAGTCTCTGTAGGTGTGGTGATATTCCAGACTGCTGAGTCATGGGATGTGGACACTGAGTAATTTGAGATAATGGCCACCAGTGAAAGTGGCGTTAATCAGGAAACCATATCCAGATGCCTCCCATGAGGTCCTAAGTTAAAAGTAAAGCACCACATTGTTATCATGTCCTTCCTCTACACTTCCCTCTCTCCCCTCTCCTGCTCTTCTCCTCCCCTTCCTCCCTCAGCTCCCTTCTTCCTCTTCTTACTGTTGTCTAAACATGGAACTACTATTCTTTCAGTATCTGAAAATTTGTTTGCATCTGAAAACTGTAACTAGAAGAAAATATAGTCAGGATACCTTTATATGATGAGGACGACTTTGAGGAAACCAGGCACTGTGTGCTCTGTCCTTGAGAAACAGCAGTATCACCAGGACAGCTAAGAGCTGTACCCAGCTGAAGGTCTGTGCTCTCAAATTGAAGAATGAATGTTGCAAGCGATATTCTGGAGGCAACTAGGGTTAAGAATCTATACTCTGGCCGGCGCCGTGGCTTAACAGGCTAATCCTCCGCCTTGCAGCGCCAGCACACCAGGTTCTAGTCCCGGTTGGGGCGCCGGAGTCTATCCCAGTTGCCCCTCTTCCAGGCCAGCTCTCTGCTATGGCCCGGGAAGGCAGTGGAGGATGGCCCAAGTGCTTGGGCCCTGCACCCGCATGGGAGACCAGGAGAAGCACCTGGCTCCTGGCTTCGGATCAGCAAGATGCGCCGGCCGCAGCGGCCATTGGAGGGTGAACCAACGGCAAAAGGAAGACCTTTCTCTCTGTCTCTCTCTCTCACTATCCACTCTGCCTGTCAAAAATAAAAAAAAATTAATAAATAAAAAAAAAGAATCTATACTCTAAGAATTCCTTACATTCTAAGAATAGATTAACATGGACCATCTGTCTTCATTAATTTTTTGTATAAGAAGCTATCTTTATTTTTAAAATAATTATCTTTTCGCCATTCAAATAAAAGATCAAAGACTATATTAGATTTTCTCTTAGAACTGGGGGTAGAAAAATTAGACTAATACCATTATAGGTGTCACAGAACCCACATTTTTAAAAAAGATTTATTTATTTATTTGAAAGTCAGAGTTACACAGACAGAGGGGAGGCAGAGAGAGAGGTCTTCCATCCACTGATTCACTCCCCAATTGGCCACAGTGGCCAGAGCTGCACTGATCCTAAGCCAGGAGCCAGGAACTTCTGGATCTCCCATGTGGGTGCAGGGGCCCAAGAACTTGGGCCATCTTCCACTGCTTTCTCATGCCATGGCAGAGAGCTGGATTGGAAATGGAGCAGCTGGGACTCGAACCAGCACCTATATAGGATGCCAGCGCTTCAGGCCAGCGCTTTAACCCGCTGTGCCACAGCGCCTGCTCCAGAACCCACATTTTGAAGAAAGAATCAACTTAAGATCAAGGTTTAAGGAAAGATCCTGTTAGATTCCTCTTTGAACCAGACCTTTAGACCAAGGACTAAAGTTTAAAAGTAGACTTGAATTTTTGCTTGTGAGGAAGAAAGAGAGAGAGAGAATTGATCAGAGACAGCACAGTGGGGCACAGAATGCAGCAGAGTTTGCAGGGTCTACTCCCAGTGGAATTTGGATGCCTCAGTTGAGAAAAGAGTGAGGAATCCAGCTGGTAAAGAGGTTCATGATCTGGACTAGGGACTTTGGCTAAGAGGCTCAGGTCTCTTCTGTTATATTAAAAGGCGAACAAAATATACCAAGCCAGGATTTATAATATTTTAATATTTTATAATTGATTATATTTAATAAATTAAGGGTTTAACACTCACATAGATAAAATGACTGCATTAGGAACTCATTTGGTTCACCTAGTCAAAAGTCTAAATTTGTGGAAGCAAAAGAATGGAATGTACTGATCAGCTTTGACCAATCATGATTCATTCATTGCGTTAGGGAGTGGGGTCCATCTCATTTAAATCATATGGCTAGGGCCAGCGCTGTGGCACAGCAGATTAAACCCTGGCCTGAAGCACTGGCATCCCTTATGGGTGCCAGTTCTAGTCCCAGCTGCTCCTCTTCCTATCCAGCTCTCTGCTATGGCCTGGGAAAGCAATGGAAGATAACCCAAGTGCTTGGGCCCCTACACCCACATGGTAGATCTGGCTCCTGGCTTTGGATCCACTCAGCTCTAGCCATTGCAGCCATCTGGGGAGTGAATCAGCAGATGGAAGACCTCTCTCTCTGTTTCTACCTCTCTCTGTAACTCTGTCTTTCAAATAAATAGAAGAAAATAGAGCTTTATAAATAAATAAATAAATAAATAAACCATATAGCTACGAATAAGGGTAAGGTGTGTTCCAGAAGAAATGTGGGCTACTGTGAGGTGAATGGGGACAAAGTACCCGAGAGGCAATCAGATTCATGTGATTATACTTAGGGCAGAGCAATTTTCCAGGTCAGCTCATTCCAAGAAAATATTAAAAGGTATAATATTCCAGGCCCCAGAAATAATGGTCACAACCTGAGAAGCAGCTCTTTGCAAAAGTGTGATTCAAGAACATACTGATGTTAGCTCTTGGTTCTCAATCTTCTTTCTGTCATGATCCCTATGTTGCACAGGGTTCCTGGGTGGGAAGCCATACTGTTCTACATAGGCTGTGGGGTGTATGGAATTTTTGGCATTCTTCTCTCACCTAAGACTTTTTTTTTTTTAAGATTTATTTATTTATTTGAAAGGCAGAGCTACCAAGAGGCAGAGGTAGAGGCAGAGAGGTCATCCATCAGCTGGTTCACTCCCAAATGGCTGCAACAGCCGGAGTTGGGCCAATCCAAAGCCAGCAGCCAGGAGCTTCCTCTGGGTCTCCCATGTGGATGCAAGGGTCCAAGGACTTGGGCCATCTTCCAACTGCCTTCCCTGGCCATTGCAGAGAACTGGATTGGAAGTGGAGCAACAGGGACTTGAACTGGTGCCCACATGATGCCAGCATGGCAAGCAGCGACTTTACCAGATACACCATAGCACCAGCCCCCTCTTACCTAAATCTTTGTTTCATATAAGAAAGCAGGGGAGTGATAGTGAGGATCTGTTCCCCTAATTTACAGATTCAAAATAGTACCGTCAAACCTCAATATTTAACTCTATAAGATATCCTCTGACTCATAACTGATTGAGATCCATCAGAATACCTACCACAGTGGTTTAAGATCTGGTACTCTGGAGACAAAATTTCCTGGGCCTGAGCAAGTTTTGGCATTCTAAAGTATTCTTTCCTGGGTCATAAAACTTCAAGGACAGATGGAATTCTCTTAAGCATAAAAATGTTCCAAACTGAAGTCGGCACTGTGGCGTACCCTGTCATGCCGGCATCCCATATGGGTACCAGTTTGAGTCCTGGCTGCTCCACTTCTGATCCACTTCTTATTCTATTAATGTGCCTGTAAAAGCAGCAGAAGATGGCCCAAGTGCTTGGGCCCCTGCACTAGTGTGGGAAACCTGGAGGAAGCTTCTGGATCCTGGCTTTGGACTGGCCCAACTCTGGCCATTTGGCCATCTGGGTAATGAACCAGCTGATGGAAGACCCTTCTGTCTCTCCCTCTGTCTCTGTAACTCTGCCTTTCAAGTAAAGAAATAAAAAAAAATTTTTAAATGCCCAAATAGAAAAGACGTTCTCCCCAAAACAGAAAAAGGAGTCAATGAGGCATAGAGTTGAAACACAAGGTTGCCTGTAACTTGGGTGAAAATTTGAGTGACTTTTTTTGTTTCTTCAGTCTTAGTATTCCCCTGTGTAAATTGGTGAATATACCTATTCCTAGGTTCATGTTATGAGTATTAAATTAAATGAGAAGTGTATGTAAATGATGTACAATAAGTAAAAAATGAGCCCTTGCCCCTTGTTTTGGGTCTAAGTAGTCCCCAAGGAGCCCACATGTCATGGTAGAAATTACTTGTAACAAATTATTTCATATAGGTGGTGAGAGATGCTGCTCCTTTCCTCCCCAAAAGCATTGCTCGTGTCTTCCTTGTGGCTAGAATCCTGATATTGTTCATGTAGGAGATAACAGGTACCTAACTTAGAGGTTCTTTAGAAAAGGTAGAAATGTCTTCTATTCCAGGTGGATGAGCCATGATAGGCCTATGTCAGTCACGGAGCATAGTCATCCTGTTCATCAGATATGGGTGATATGGGGGTAAGAGTAGGACCCTTTCTAGACAATGAGAAGAAAGTGCGAGTAAACAGAGGGACTTTCTTGGCAAAATGTCTTCACTGATAAAAGGACAAAAATGTGTGAAAAGCCCTCCCAACCTCTTCTTTCATACTTTTGAAGTAAGTTCTGGAGGCTGGCGACGCAACTCACTAGGCTAATCCTCCGCCTTGCGGCGCCGGCACACCGGGTTCTAGTCCCGGTCGGGGCACCAATCCTGTCCCGGTTGCCCCTCTTCCAGGCCAGCTCTCTGCTGTGGCCAGGGAGTGCAGTGGAGGATGGCCCAAGTGCTTGGGCCCTGCACCCCATGGGAGACCAGGAGAAGCAACTGGCTCCTGCCTTCGGATCAGCGCAGTGCGCCGGCCGCAGCGCACTTACCGCGGCGGCCATTGGAGGGTGAACCAACGGCAAAAAGGAAGACCTTTCTCTCTGTCTCCCTCTACTGTCCACTCTGCCTATCCAAAAAAAAAAAAAAAAAAGTTCTGGGAAAATGAGTTTTCTGGATATGAAGCACCTGTCAGGTGACCATGAGAATTTCAGGAAGAACAAATAAAAGATGCAAAGAGTCCTTATCCTTGATAATATCTTTTGTGCACCACATCAAGTTTAAAATTACCTTCCCACAGCCAGCATTCTGGTGTAGTTCCAGCATTCTGTGTAGGCATAGCTGCTCAACTTCCAATCCAGCTCCCTGCTAATGGCCTGTGAAAGCAGTGGGTGATGGCCCACGTGTTTGCATCCCTGCACCCACATGGGAGACCTGGAAGAAGCTCCTGGCTCCTGGATTTTGCCTGGCTCAGCCTTGGCCATTGCAGCCATCTGGGGAGTGAACCAACTGATGGAGGATCTTTTTTGCTCTGTCTCTCCCTCTCTCTCTCCGTAACTCTTTCAAATAAACAAATAAATCTTTGAAATACATTTAAAAACAAGATTACCTTCCCAAGTACTTTCTGTCAGATCATCTCATTTAACCATACTCTTGAAGCTACTTGTATTTGGTTATTCTGTTATTTGCAGTCAAAAACATCCTATAGGACAGAAGCCTTTGCCAATTTCACACTAAACATTTCAAGTCATTTAGGTTGAAACAGAAGTTTTTAAAGCATGAGACACTGAGGCCACTTTCTTTGAGTTTGTACAGAACTCTACGCCTCTTTCATCCATGTTTATTCGCACACCTATTTCAATAAACATTTGTTGAAGGCACCCAATCTGCAGGACCCTAGGACAGTATCATGTGGAGAGAGAGCAAGAGAAAATGAGAGAGAGAAAAAGAGAGAGAGACATGAGGCCACAAAGATGAATGATACCTGGATCATGTCCCAACAGAAACTTACAGTCCAGTCGCATAGATAAGAAACAATAAAACAAAAAGCAATATCCATAGTTTTTGGCCTTAAAAGGAAGCTGGAATCTACTTCGGTAAATCAGTACACCATGTACCTATCACACTTTACATTTTATTTTTACGTGCCTAGAAACCTGAACTAACAGTGAAACAAAAAGAGGGAAAGAGAGAATGAGGCAGTAGAATAAAATAATAGATGTTAAACTAGAAGGGCTGAATCACACTCTCACTCAACTTGGAATATAGGGACAAATGTGATTGATGCCTTAGCTTGGGGCCTCTGGAAAAAAGACAATGAGAAAGGCAGTTTGCTCTACCTGGCTCCCTTTCAGCTCAGGAGTTGGAAAGCCAATCCTGAACAGGATTTCTAGGTTTCCTGGCTTTAGTACAATATAATAAATAAGACTCTGGCAATTTGTGCTAGACTCTTGCACTGGGTCAGCAATTACAATGTGTGAGACTGCTTCAAAACGACAATCTTCTATACAACACTCCAAACGGCTTTTCATATGTAGAAATATGATGTACTTTGTTCTTTGGTGTTTAAAGCTTAACCAGACAGAAATGACTCTTCATCATCTACAAAACAGCTAGAGCAAGCCCAAGACAACTCCCCAAAGTAGAATAAAATCCAAAAGACAGCATATTAGAGTGGATAAAGATTACAAACTTGGGAAACTGAAAGAGCCGAGTGCAAATCCTGGTTTTATTATTTTGTTTGTGTGATCTTGGGCGAGTTACTTCACCATTCTGAACTTTGGTTTTCTCATTTATAAAATGGGATCACAACACCTCCTTCATAGGATCACCGCAAAGATAAATGATGTGATGGGCATGGCCAGCAGCTGACCTGAACTGCACACTCAGTGCTAGTCCTCTTCTCTTGATCTTGATTTTGATCTTGGATATATTTTAGATTTCTATTAGTACAGTCAACTGATAAATACACAGTAGTAATAGCACAAATAATGAAAGGTGGCAGATAATCCCAGACTTACTTATTTTTTCATTTGTGAGTGCTTATTTGTAATTACACTTGATTAGGGATGTTTTAAGAGAATCTATAAGACTTCAAAAAATTAACATAAAATCAATTTGAGATTAGCTGAAAACCTCTTCATTTTGCTTACTTGGTGGAATGTTATTTGATAACCAATATGAAACAGGTACCTACTATGTGTATGATGTTTTACAAAGAACAGGGAGATGATAGTGGGGGTTCCTTGCAGAAAAAAAAAAAAAAAGACATGTAAGACATGCTCAGTGTCCTAAAAGAGCTGGGATAGTGTGAACTCTTCCTTTGTCTCTTCTCTTTGACTCTTTTCCTTCCTTCCTTTCTTCCTTTCAGATTTATTTATCCATTTAGAAGACAGTTATAGAGAGTTACAAAGAGGCAGAGGCAGAGGCAGAGAGAGAGAGAGAGGTCTTCCATCTATTGGTTCACTCCCCAGATGATGGCAATAGCCGGAGCTGGGTAGATCCAAAGCCAGGAGCCAGGAGCTTCCTCTGGATCTCCCATGCAGGTACAGGAGTTCAAGGACTTTGGCCATCTTCTATTGCTTTCCAAGGCCACAGCAGAGAACTAGATTGGAAGTGGAGCAGCCAGGTCTCAAACCGGCTCCTGTATGGGATGCCGGCACCAGAGCCGGCGGCCCTAACTGCTCTGCCACAGTGCTAGCCCCTCTGTCTCTTTTCTTGCATCCTACACATTTCTGCAGGTAAGGAAATTGCCATTCAGATGCCTGTGATATTGTATGCTGGATTCAACAGGTCAGCTAATTTTATGTTACAAGTAGGGTGTTATTCAGCAGAATTTCCAGGGAGGAAGAGAATGTTGATTCTCACAATGGAAAGATCAGAATCAAACACCAGAACTCTCTTTCCGGGAACTACGTCAGAGCTGGCACACTTAAGGAGTGTGGTAGATGAGGATGCAGGGCAGGGGAAGTGGAGTAGATCTTAGATAGAAAAATGCGGAGGAACTACATTGAGGGGGGTGAGGAAGGTATATTTTAGCAGGAGAAATTTTTAAGAGAAAGAATCCTAAAGACATTTCAAGGGGCTGGCGTGTGGAAAAGTGAGTTAAGCTGTGCCCTGCAACACTAGTATCCTATATGGGTGGCAGTACGAGTCCTGGTTGCTCCACTTCTCATCCAGCTCCCTACTAATGCACCTAGGAAAGCAGAAGATGGCCCAAGTGCTTGGGCCCCTGCACTCATGTGGGAGACCTGGAAGAAGCTCCAGGCTCCTGGCTTCAGCCTGGCACAGTCCAGGCCATTGTGGATATTTGGGGAATGAACCACTAGTTGGAAGATCTCTCTCCCTCTGTCTCTCTGCAACTCTGCCTTTCAAGTAAATAAAAATAAACTTTGAAAAATGGACATTTCAGGGCCAGCACTGTGGTGTAGTAGGCTAAGCCTCTGCCTGTGGTTCTGGCATCCTATATAGGTGCCAGTTTATGTCTCAGCTGCTCCTCCTCCAATGCAGCTCTCTGCTATGTCCTGGAAAAGCAGTGGAACATGGCCCAAGTGCTTGGGCCCCTGCACCCATGTGAGAGACCTGGAAGAAGTTCCTGGCTCCTGGTTTCGAATCAGCTCAGCTCCAGCAGTTGCGGCCATTTGAGGAGTGAACCAGCAGAGGGAAGAACAACTCTCTCCCACCCCCGACCCTTGTAACACTAGCTCTCGAATAAATAAATATTTTTAAAGAAAGACATTTCAGAAATCTTTTGCATGATATCTGCTGTGAAAGCCATTTCCCACCCCTTTAATTATAGTAAATATTATACTCTGGAATTTCTCTGAATGGGACACCATGTGGTGACCAGCCTAGAGAGGATGGGTTGCACATCATCACCGTAGCTAGAGACAGGGGCAGGCATTTAGTGCAGTGGCCAAGACATCACTTTGTTCTGCCACATTCTGTATCACAGTGCTTGGATTTAAGTCCCAGTTCCACTTCCAATTCTAGCTTCCTATTAATGCATACCTTGGGAGGCAGTAGTTGTGTCTCTGTCACCCACATGGGAGAACTGGTTTGAATTCCAGGCTCTTGGCTTTGGCCTGGCCCAACCCCAGCTGTTGCAGGTGTCTGGGGGGTATACCAGTAGCTGGAAGATCTCTGTCCCTCTGCTTCCAAATAAACAGAAACAAATGTTTTGTTAGATATAACAAAAGACAGTTTTGACAGACAAGCTGCTACCCCCCAACTCCATCACTTCTGGCTGCTGCCTGTTTGAACTCACATTATTGCCTCCAAATGATTCACTGTTTAAAAAAACAACAACTGTAGAGCTTTGAGAGAAATGTGGGATTCAAAAGTAGAGAAAAGTGCTTTTTTTACTTACTGCTTGTTGAATTCTTTGTTTAGTGAAGGGTTAAGATTGTGATTATAAAATAAACTGAAAGTATGTCATTGTAAAAATTAAAAGAAAAATAAAAAAGGAAGAAGGAGGAAACGTGGGAACTAGGGAGTGAAGGAGGATAGGGTGGAAAGTTTCATGCTTTTAAAACTCTTTATATAAAATACATGAAATTTGTCCCCCTTATATAAATTTTAAAAAATTAAAATTAAAAAGAAGAAACTTCAAATAGGGGGCCAGTGTTGTGGCATAGTAAGCCAAGCTGCTGCCTGCAGCTCTAGCATCCCCTATCAGAGTGCCAGTTCTAATCCCGGCTGCTCCATTTTCAAGTAGCTCCCTGGGAGAGCAGAAGATGTTCCAAATCCTTGATCCCCTGCCTCCTACATGGGAGACCCAAATAGAGCACCCTCTCTTGACTTGTCTGTCTGGCTCAGCTCCAGCCATTGCAGCCATCTGGGGAGTAAACCAGCAGATGGAAGACCTCTCGCTTTGCTCTCTCTCTCTCTCTCTTACTCTGTGTTGCTTCCTCTCTATCACTCTATCTTTCAAGTAAATAAATAAAAATATTTTAAAAGTCCCTTAAAAAGGGGAACTTCAAAAGGAACAATAAAAGTAAGAAAGATGGAAGTTAAATATAGCAGGGGGGCGCTAACGAGTGGCTGACGCCACAGGAGGCTTAGTGTGCCATTTGGCGACTCTCTCCTTAACAGTTTCTCCCCTGCACTCCCACTCTTGAAAAGAAGAAAAGAGGTGGGACAAGGAGGTACTGAGGAAAGAAGTAAGAAAGGACAACCTCAAAAAAAGTTATTCTGGCAAATCAAGACTCTCTCATGGAATAACTTGCATACGTGTGAGTTGGTAGAGCCAGATGTTTGCCTTGATGCTCAGATGAGAGCAAAGTCTGATGATGGTTTTGATCAGAAGAGACTGGGAGCAGTGTTACCAGGATGCAGGGCAAGTGACTAGAGGTGGGTGAGAAGCTTAAGATGAAAAGGGAGCTAGACACAGGGAAGAGAAGTCCTGGGGTGCAGAGGGAGAAGGGAAATCGTGAAAACATGAATTCCTGGCCTCCCTGCTTCCCCAGCAAGAGATGGAGCCCTGGCTTAGACATTCCCTTTTGACAACTCTATGGCTTCTCAATGTCAGTGTGCACTAAAAACTATGTGGGAAGCTTGCTACCAGCATGCTCTCCTGGCCTTGATGCCCCTAAATCCTGGTTATTAAATCCGAGGGGGAGGCTCAGGAATGTGTATTTATCATGGATTCCAGGTGATTTTGATTCCAGTGTTTCCCAGTATACTTTGAGAAACAGTGGAGTGCACTGCCTGGGGTCAACTAATTCATCATTCTGGATGTCCCATAGAAGGTGGCACTGGGCTTGCTAGATCTGATACAACCAAACTTGAATTAGCCCTCTTCTAGTACCGGATTCTGTAACTTCTGTAAAGATCTATCCAGTTTGGACAACATGACTGATTTAAAATTTTGGTTCAAGTTCAGATAGCTGGCCATGGAATGGATGGAGGAGTTGCTAAATAGAAGTGCTCACAATGTGCTGAAAGCAATTTGTGCATGGAAATTACTAACAGTGCTCCAAGTTTTAGAAATAGTTTTCAGCAAGAATATTACAGCAACTTTTCATGTGCTACCAACTTTAGATCAACAGGTAATGTTTAATTTTGCCACACAAAACTGCTGTTGATTTTATCACATTTTCCAGAAGCAATATTGAACCGCCTGGGTTATATATTGCAGCGCAGAGTGCTAGATAAGAAACAGGTAGATTTAAAAAGTAGCATGAGAGAGTGGGCATTGTGGCACAGCATGCTAAGCAACCATTTGGCATACCTACATCCCATATCGGAGTGTCAGCTTTGAGTCTGGCTGCTTGGATTCTAATCCAGCTTCTTGCTAATACATCTGGGATGTAGAAGATAATGGCTCAAGTGCTTGTGCCCCTGCCACCCATGTAGGGGACCTGGGTGGAGTTCATGGCTTCTAGCTTCAGAGTGAACTAGTGGATGGGAAGTCTCTCTTTCTTTTTCTGTCTTGCCCCCCTCTCTGTGTGCCATTCTGTTTTTTAACTATATATAGCACATATACATATATAATATATAATGCATTTTAAAAGTAACACAAGATCAACCTGGAATCTTTGAGAGCTGTGTATTTTCTGAAACATGCAAGCAGTTTTCCTTGGAAATATTTAAAGGAGTCCTGAAAGGGAAGGCAGCAGCTCAATGCACTTGTGACTTGATAGTAACAGTTTTAATGTCACAATTATGGATGTAAAGGATCTCTCTGAGTGAGCCACCAAATATTCTAGAATTCACATATGCATGGGAATGTCAACACCCTGAGTACCACTACACTACAGTGGGATCTGATGACAATGAGCAGTCATGTCTCACTAGACTGCTGAGTACAACAGACTCGCTTAGGCAGCAGAACCTACGAAGGGGCCTAGAGGTAACAGGGAAGAAGAAGAGAACACACAAAGCCAGGGACGAGAGGATTAGGTGCCTAGAATGAATGACTGAGTCCATAGATGCTCTGTCAATCTAGAATGACTTTGATGCTTGGGATTTGAATGGGTGAGGCGGAACATCAAAGTCTCCAGGAAGCAGTGATAGGAACAAGCAAACAATCATAGCTAGCTTACATTGGATTCTCTGGAAACAGTCCGAGAGTGCCATGCAGAAGGCTCACTGGGAAGTGATTTCAGGGGACAGACTTGAGTGGAAGAAAGGGGTGATTAGGCATAGGAAGAATCTGGCTTGCAATTGGGTTACATTTGAGACTTCAGCTGATCCTATAGGAAGAGCTGGGATGGTTATTTAGAGTTGTCCTAAAATGTAACTCCTCATAACCCAGTCTAGCCTTGGCTTTCTCACTGGGAAGGACTATGTCCTTGACCAACTCAGTGCTCAGTGAGTGACACAGCTGAGTTGGTTTTCTCAGCAGCTTGGAGATAGGTAAATCAACCTGAAAGAAGGGATCTGTGCAGACCACAGTCACTAGCAGAGTACAGCTGTTTGGGACCACATTTAGGCAGGTTAGAAATCATTGATAGGGGTTAGAAATCATTGATCAGGAATTTGAGGCAAGACAAATACAGTTTTAATAAAAAACAGTCTTACCCCTGACAAGAAGTGCTTCCACAAGGAGCGGTTGGCAGAGGCTACCCAAATTATCATTGTCCTACAGGAATGGGCTAGCTTTGGATGGGCTTCCCTTCCCGATAGGAAACTGAAGAATCTCAGAAATTGTTACAAAACTTCTTCATAAAAACTAGGAAATCTGGGCCTGTGCTGTGGTGCAATGGGTTGAAGCGCCAGTCTGCAGTGCTGACATCCCATATGGGTGCCAGTTTGAGTCATGGCTACTTCACTTCCAGTCCAGCTCTCTGCTGTGGCCTGGGAAAGCAGACGAAGATGGCCCAAGTCCTTGGCCCCTGCACCCATATGGGAGACCCGGAGGAAGCTCCTGGTCCTGGCTTCAGTTCAGTGCAGCTCTGGCCATTGCAGCCATCTGGGGTGTGAACCAGCAGATGGAAGAAAAACCTCTCTCTCTCTCTCTCTTTCTCTCTCTCTTTCTATCCCTCTGCCTCTGCCTCTCTGTAACTCTGCCTTTCAGATAAATAAATAAATCTTTAAAAAAAACTATTGTTCACTGTTATCTGTGATAATATATGCCATATCCATAGGTGAAGATGTGGGGCTGGCATTGTGGCATAGTGGGTTAACCCATCACTTGTGACCCATTTTGGAGTGCTTGTTGGAGTCCCATATGGGAGGCAGTTCAAGTCCTGGTTGCCCTCACTTCTGATCCAGCTCTCTGCTAATGTGCCTGGGAAAGCAGCAGAGGATTGCTCTGGGTCCCTGCTATCTCTGTTGGGGTTCTGGCTCCTGGCTTCATTTTGCAGCATCCTTGACCATTGTGGCCATTTAGTGACTGTGCCATTGTATGAAAGCTTGCTCTCTCTCTCTCTCTCTCTCTCTTCCTCTCTCTCTCTCTCTCTCTCTCTCTCTCACACACACACACACACACACTTCTTTTAAAGTAAATAAAACACAGATTTTTTCAAAACAATGAAGATGTGAAAATATGAATGACATCTCCAGAATGCCCCTGATTTGTAGCACAGTAGGAAGATTTTGCAGGCTCTCTTAGTTTAGCAGAGTATAATCTCTAGGGCTGAGTGAAGCCACCAATCTCCTCTTCATGTTTTAGCGTATGTGCTGGTTCATTTTTCTACATTCTGAATCTAAAAATAAAAAAGCTGTGCCTTTAAAAAACTGAATTGACAACTTACTTTGCATTTTACCTTATAATGTATAATAGCCCAAATACTCAGTTCCTGTAATCTGGAAGATCATATTAGTCCTTTACTTCTCCTTAAAATAATCTATATTTTTCCATCAATTTTGAGTTTTTTTAAAAAAGATTTATTTTGGGGCCAGCACGGTGGTGTAGTGAGTTAAACCACCTCATGCAGTGGCTGCATCCTATATGGGTATCAGTCCCAGAGCCAGGAGCTTCATCAAGGTCTCCCACATAGGTTTCAGAGACTGAAGCACTTGGGTCATCCTCAGCTTCTTTCCCAGGTACATTATCAGGGAGCTGGATCAGAAGTGGACCAGCCAGGTCTTGAATGGGTGCCCATATGGAATGCCAGCATTGCAGGCTGGGGCTTACCCCACTATGACACAAAGCTGACCCCATGATTTTGAGGTTTAATAGTTTTACATATGGCCCCTTTTTCCCCTTATCAATTCGTTTCCACTCCCCAGGGTTTACTCAGGAACTTTCTATGAATTCACTAACATTTGGGTTTTGTAGTCAGAGCACAAGAGTATATCTAAGATATACAATTCATTCTTATAGTCTTTATTCGTCTGTCTTGAAAAAGTCATACCCATCAATGCCAATTCTGAGTTATCACATCAAGAATTTGTAATACCAATTAACTCAAAATTTCCATCATGTATGAAGATTTATGATTACTCTAGTGATATCTTTACTTGCTAAAAAGCAAGCACTGAGATTGCTAACACAAGGTATGTTGTCAAGGATGAAAGAGTAACTTCAGCAAAATGACATTAGCTCATCCTTTCTTGTGCTGATTTCTGAAAAGAAACCTTTAATTGAAATTCAATTTGTGCATTTATTTCCCCTTATGTCATACATATGATCCATTTTATATTCTTAGTCTTGGGATAAATTATAAGCAGATACTCAAGGAAAATTCTGATCTGTATGTCATTGTTTCCTTTGGCCAGAAAAAAAGACCATGATTTAAGCTATAATAACAGTTTCTTTTACAATGCAACAACAAAAATAATTAAGCCCATTATTTATAATATAGTTAATGCAATGATTGTATGTATGGAAATGATCATGTAAGCATTATTTAAATTATATCATTTATACATTGTAGAATATTGAATGACATATATTGACTTCAATTTAATATCTTTTCTTTTCACATTAAAAATGAGACAAAAAGTTGAAATCAAAGAATTACTTTGAGGTATGTTTACCTTGAACATATCTTTCAAGAGATTAGGCATTTCTCTAAAACAATAAATAAATATCAAAAGAATCAAATTGTACACCCATGGCTAAACTGCAGAATTCAGCAAAGAAAAATGGTTTTCCACTCACACAAAAATATTTTGTTGTGTTGATGTTTATTCTTCCCTACATGTCCCCTTTAGTTTACTTCTTTTTTTTTTTTTAATTTGAAAAGCAAAGTGAGATAAATAGAGAAAGAAAGAGAGAGACAGAAAAGGGAGAAAGAGAGTCAGAGATAGACTTGGCTCCCTTCTGCTGGTTCGCTCCACAAATGCCCTCAAGGGCAAAGGTTAGTTACGACCAAAGCCAGGAGCTAGGAACCCAATTGAGGTCTCCCACAAATGGGTGGCAGGGATTTAACCATTTCTATTGCCTACTGGAGTCTGCATTAGCATGAAGCTGAAATTGTGCACAGAGCCAAGACTTTAGTCCAGGTACTCTAATGTCTTTCTTAAATTTAATTATTTATTTGAGAGGCAGAGTTAGAGAGAAAGAGACAGGGGCAGAGTGAGAAAGTCTTCCACCCACTGGTTCACTTCCCAAATGGCCACAATGGCCAGTGCTGGGCCAGACCAAAGCCAGGAGCCAGGAGCTCCTTGCTCTTCTACCATGTGAATGCAGTGGCCCAAACACTTGGGCCATCTTTTCCTGCTTTCTCAGGCACATTAGCAGAGAGCTGGATCAGAGTTGGGCAGCCCAGACTCAAACTGGTGCCCATATGGGATGCTGGCATTGCAAGCAGTAGTGTAACCTACTATGCCACAGCACCCTCCCTAGAGTACGGATGTCTTAACTGACACCTTAATCACTAGACCAGATACCCAACCCTCACTCTTTGTTGAAAGTAGATAAAAGATAATTCCTAAATTTTGCAACTTATCCCCTTTTTCCTTATCCAGACCAAAATGTAAGTCCTGGTGTAGAGGGAGGGAGTTGTGACTGTCTCATGATCAATTCTGAGGATAATCCCATTGCTGCTTTACCCAAAGAAAATTAACATTTATTGAGCATTTACATTTATTGAACCAGGTTCTTATGAATGCCACAATATATCATTCATTCAATAAACACTTATTAAATGTTGATTGTTTGCCAAGTACCAGAAATATCAGCATTATATTGTGTCCTCAAGAGGTGTGGTCTGGTTCTCTAATCCAGATTATTCAATCTCACAATAACTGAGGGAGAAATGTATTATTATCCATTTTTATTTGAAGAAAAGGAAACTGAGACTTTAGAAGTTTAAATGATCTGCTAAGTGCCAGAGGAAATGTTTATGCTCAAGCCCACGAGATTGCAAACTCCATTCTTGCTCTGTTGTGTGCTTCTTGTTGAGGGATGAAACATTTTTACATTCTATTGGAGTATGACTATGGGAACTGAAATGTCAGTCAAGTACTCAATGTCAAAATGCCATGTTGTCTAGCATGAAATGCTTTTCTTTTTTACTTCTTTATATCTATTGCTCATATAAGAGTTGCCTACTGTTGATTCTTTGCCTTCATCACAAATTAGGAAAAGAGCCAAACTGTATTTTTGTGATGAGCAATATAGCAGTCATTTGTTGGTGCTGGGTTTTGGAGAAGACAGAACTGAGCAAATCATAACATTTAGACTCAAATTCAGTCAGGGCTGATAATCTTCAACAGTATGTTTGTTGAAGGTCTTGAATGTCACTCAAGCTCACATCTTCACAGTTCATTTCTCCCCATAAGGATTCTTAGTACTAACTCTTTTTTTATCTATGCATAAATGCTTATGCTAGTCCTGGGCAAGTTTTTCACTTGTACTGTGTGTGTGGATACTTTGCATGAATAAACTAGGGCTTGGACAAAGGCCAAGTCCATTGGAAACTCCCCTCTAATCTGTGCATTTTTAGACTGTGGTCATCTTTGGGATTTCCCCCGAAAAAACTTCTCTGTCATGGCAGAAATTTAATAGCCCCAATTTCAGAAGAGTATACGAGTCAGAAGGTCAAAATAAGTATGAAATAATTCACTTTACATCTTGAGATCTCATTCTTCCTAAACCCTTCCTCTTTGTAAAATCTTTCCCTATTTGCATATTCTTAAATCCTTCTCTATTTACATATAGTAGCCTTCTTGTAAAAGTGTTTGCTTTTCCCCCCAAATGATGCACTCAACATTTCCTGACAGTCTTTGTCCCATAGAATTCTAGGTACTTTTGGTTTATTATAACCAAGACTAAAGAAAAAGTTTCCAAATAGCATCTGACATCTGACAGGCTTCCAAAGTAGTAAGAGTTAGAGACTAAATGTTTTGTCAAATACAATGATACGAATCATGTTTCTAGCAAGCTGTTTCTTGAGTGAAAGTCTTGACTAAATATAAATATATACACACATATATGCATACAAAAAAGATATACTTGGAAACAATGGATCCTGCATATTTAAGAAGTTGGTAGAAGTGCTAAATGACTGACTTTGTTTATTATTAACTGCAATAAAAAATTTTTACGTCTTGGAAATGGTTTCAAGCATAGCAGACTTCTATGAAAAGCAGCCTCATTGATAAAAAGGTATCACACTAAGTTATTCAATTGTTTTATTTTTCCAAATAGGCATATCCTCTCTAAGTATACTAGAAGACTAAAAGTATATTCAGAAATTACTGGTCGAAAACTATCTGTGACCCAGATACTGTTTGGATTTGCATTCAATGTTTCCAAAGCAGCTCGGGAAAGCCCACAAATTCAAAGCAGCCTCTTTATCCTCACCCCATTTCTGCTGAGTCCAAGAACCTTATTTCATTTCCTGCATGGTAGGCATTTTTTAGGGACTAGGTAAGCCATGACATCTGCACTGCTTTCTGAGTCATTGTCGTGAAATGATACATGCTTGGGTGTAGTACAGCTACTTGGTTCCCAGAGAAAACAAACAAACAAAAGTTAGCTAGGAACTTGAGTTCCGCTGAAAACAAAGACAACACACAATAGCACATTTTAAATTTATTTTTTAAAAGCAGGGCCTTTGGCTTTTAAATATCCAAATGATATTTTGTGACCCTGAGAAAATACTTTAAATGAGAGCTTTTGCTCTGTGTGTCTTCATTCAAGCACATGGCACAGTTAGTGAAGGGGAATGGTCGGACCGCATCCAAGCAGATCTGTCTCTGGAAGACTAAGAAAGAAAGCTCCAGTGATGGTGGACCAGAGAGGCACATTTTCATAGTGAAACTTCCTTGTTAGGCTAGTCTTAAGTTACTTAGTCATTTTTTATTATCTGAAAAAAGTATACATGGATATACTTGCATTTTTAAAAATGTAAGTAATTATTCTATCAACTGTTGTACATCACAGTGTGTTAGGTACCAAACAGTTAACAAAGATGAGTAAAAGAGAATAATTGCCCTCCTAGAATCTAAGAATATAGCATGTGGGGATGAGGATGAGGCATGGTTACAACAGTTCCTGAGTTCAGAGTATTATGAAATTACAAATAGGGTATACAGGTATTTCAGATGTGGGAAGTGGGGATAAAATGATTCCCCTGCCAGAGTTCAAATAGAATATATTTAGTGGTACAATTCAGATTTCTTAAATCTTTGAACAAATGGGAGCTAAAAGTATTATTGAGAAATTCCTGGGACAATAATAAAAACAAAACAATTCAAAATCCACACTGATTAACCCTATCTACCTCTGTGAAAAGTGAAAAGGACAGAAAACTAACTTTTACTAAAATTTTTACACCAGGCCCTGTTCAGATACTAAATTACTTCATCTGAGGCAGGCATTTGGTACAGTAGGTAAGTCATCACCCATATCCCATTTCTGAATGTCTAGTTTGAGCCCCTACTCCTCTACTTCTGATCCAGTTTCCCATCAGTGAGGATACTGGGAGGCAGCAGGTGATGGCTCAAGTATTTGAGTCCCTGCCACCCATGTGGAAGATCCAATTTGAATCCTGGGAGCTGGCTTTGGTTTGGTCCAGCCCTGGTTATTGTGAGCATTTGGGAAGTGAATCAATGGATGGAAGCATTCTTTCTCTGTCTCTCTATGTCATTCAAATAAAATGCAAACAGATAAAAATGTAATTATCTCATCATAATCACATGTAGTATCATGTGCTTAATTTTTAAGATGAACATTTTTAGGAGGTCAAGTAATTTGCCCAAGGTTACACAGATGAAAAACAGTAGAATCAGGATTAGAAGCCAACTCTGGTTAGCTTCACATAGTGTTTCGTAAGCTTGGACTGGCGAAGAGAGGGAAACATGAGGCATGCAAAGCAATGTAAGGATTATTAAAATCTCACACCAGGTTATGTGGTGACAAAAAACCTCCAAGTCTTGGTGGATTTTAGCAACAGGATTTATTCCTAGCTCACATTACATGCCTACTTCAGGCCTTCTGGGGGTACTGTCTTGAGTTCTCTTCACTCTGGGGACCAGGTTGAAGAGACTATCCCATCCTGACCCTGGAGATCTCATGGCAGGAAGAAAAGCTCTTTAAACTTTCTGCATGGAATTGGTACATACCACTTTGGCCCTCATTTTGTTAGCCACAGTAAGTCATATGGGGAAGCTTGATGTCGATGGGACAGAGATGAGTAGTCCCCCTTAGGGAAGAGTAGCAAACATTCTGAGCAAGAATACAATCTGTCACCATCTGCCCTCTTGGTCATATAGCACTCTTCTCTCCCTTTTATTTATTCTTTCCCCCAAAACATACAAATAAAATTCTTGTTGTTTCATAGGACTAGGTTCAAAAATCAAAATCTTGTGATAGTATCTACAGTAGCTCTGAATATTGTTCATGTTCATCTCAATAACTATACATTAGATATAAAGTTATTTGAACCCTATACTCCAATAGCCAATGATAGAACAAAACAAGAGAGCCTCAACAAACATTTCCACATGGAAAGGGAAGAAGAGGAGACACACAACACTCCAGAAGTTAGGAAATCCTAAGATTCCACTGGGCAGTTGCAGCAAAGGGCTCTGAACTGGGGTTGGCCTCCCAGCACAGATCACTACAAATCTGGAATAAGCTGGATTAGGGATGACATATTTTGCTTTGGAAGCCATGTACAGATTCAATTTTCCCTGTAATGGAATTTTAAATAACTGAAGTGAGTCTTAATCTGGACTATGAAAAGTAATCAAAAGCTCTGTGATATGCTGAAGATGTTTTAAGGAACAGAGAAGGGACATTTAACAGAGTGTGTAGGTCAAGGATCCACAAAATCGTTGTATGTTTCTACCTTTACTGAGTTCAAACTTTTAAATTAGAAATGGAACAACAACATAAAAAAAACCATGACTTCATTTTCTATACTTGTTGGTTGGGAAAATGATGATATTCTACATAAACTTTCAGAAATACAGAAGAAAACATATTTCAGAAAGGTGACATTGGCTTTAACTTTGGATATTTTAGATTTATTTAAGTACTGAGCTAGATATTATAGTCAAGATCTAGAGTAAGAAAAGAGCTACAAAAACATGTTCAGACTTGGAGGCTCACAGCGTATTAAGGTAGGTAAGACTAATTTGTAAGAAACAAAGGTGGCAATATAACGTTCAGGTTTGGTTGTTGACCTGCTTCCAAGAGATTTCAGGAAGTTAATGCCCTCTCTTGTTCCTGATGGTGCTGAGGCCCCACTCTCTCTCTTGGGTGACACTTGTTTATCACTCCTAATAATGCCTCTTCAAGGTCTTTGGCTGGAGAATCCAAGCGTCAGAGTTTCCAAGCAGTCCTTTCCCCGTTGCACAACATTCAACCTTTATCACTGAGAAACAACCTTGGACAGGCAGTTCTCAAGGGTAGAGAGGAAGGGGGCACAGGGAAATTGGGATAAGGTTGATGGCCTCAAAATCCTAAGCCACAAAGACGTCTGGATGGACGTATGCTTGACTGAACTGTGTGTCATAGGTGAGCATTCCTCGACCATACTGTAAGAATTATTCACCATCATGGAATAAATAGCTTTTCATTTTCTGCTTCTCGAAAGGCAAGTTAAAACTCAATAGGTTCATCATCTGTGCTATAATGCAACTACATAACTATTATTCAAAAATATGTTAATATGTGATCTTTTTAATTTTAAACAAATATTTTTATACATTCTGTGACTTGATAGTTAATAAAATATACAAATAGCTATGTCCCAGTTTTGGAAAAAGGTTTTTAGGAGTCTCAATGACTTTTAACAATGTATAAAGATTCTCAGACCAAAAAGTTTGAGAATACCTAAGTTATATCTTTCATTCCACCTCTCCAGTCATCAAATCAATTATTACTGCCACTGTTTACAGTTTACGCCTTACCTCATGTATGCAATGAATATCATTAATTTTGCCTGGGCCAGCAGTTGTTGCTTGTGATTGAAAATGACAGTATAACACACTAGAGTCTAAACCTCTCTGTAAGGCTGCCACAAAGCACACCAAACATTGGAGTTAGAGGAAAGGTTTATTGTCAGGTGCGGGAAGCCCAAAGGGCCAGAGGGAGAGGGCAAGAGAGTAAGAGAGAAAGAGCATATGTCCAGGAACAGCTCCTGTTAAACCTTTGCAGGGATGGGCAGGGAAGTAGGACCAGCGAATCCCATTAAGGTGGGGGTAGAGCTGACACCAGTGGTTGTGCCATGGTTCTTAGGACTGAAACCTACTATGCAAGGTGGTGCCAGGGGTCACAGCCTAAGATGGCATCCGAGGAATAGATGGCACCACAGATAAGAAGGCACCATTTTACTAACATTCCCCCCTTTTGTTTTTTAAAAAGTAGGTGTTGTGTGGGATTACATCAGCCACAAAAGTCCAGGAGGGGTGGAGGGACGATGATCTGTCTTTAGAGTTACTTCCTGCTGACATGGGGTGACAAGTTACTCTCTGCTGGCATGGGATGGTGCCTCAAGCCATGGTCTCCCAGATGGGGAGCCAAGGATATCCCTATAGCAGCATTTGGTTGACTGCCTGGTTGGTGATACCACCAGTAAACACTTAAACAGAAACGTTAGTATGAAAGACAGAGTGAGAATAGCATCCAATGACCCCTATAAGTGGCATTAACCAAGTAATGCGAGGATTTCATAGAGGAAAGGAAATGGGAGGGGGGGTGGGCCGCTGGACCCTAGTGAAGACTGTTTGATGGATGTGGTTTTACCTGGCCTGGTTGGTTAACATAATAACAGTACTGTTAAGGCCCACCTGTTCCATAGTGCCACACCTGTTAATGAGGTGATATGGCTTTGGAGACCTCAGATGGCATCAGCTGAAGTCTCAGTGGACCTTGTGACCTCCTTTTGTAACTGTCGGAGTTGTTTTGGAGTCAGCTGGTCGAGATAACATTGCGGCCCAAAGCTGTTCCTGAGATCACTACTGAGGAAAGAGGCTGAGAAGCTGATCCCAACCAAGACTGGGAGAAAGGCTGTTCATCTCCTGCGGGTAGAGGGGTTTGTAGAAAAAATCTGAACTATCACACAACATAAGTCAGGGAGAGGATCATCAATGTACACAGATCAGGAGTAGAACCATTGATGGTAGAGAAGAGGCCATGATTACAAAGGAATGAAGCCCCAAGTGGGCTAGATAGAGTCTAGAACAAAGGACAGAGTCATTATCAGAGTATCTAAGAAAGGTGCTAAGCCATGAATAAGTTTTCCAATTGAGAGGCAAATAGAAACTGCCAATACCTGCTTTACAGAGAAACAAAGTGGGCGGGGGAGATGCTAGTAAAATGGTGCTGTCTTGTCTGTAGAGCCATCTATGCCTTGGATGCCATCTTAGGCCCTGGCCCCCCCTACTCCACCTGCATAGTAGGCTTCAGTCCTAAGCCCCATGGCCCAACCACTGGTGTCAGCTCTACCCCCACCTTAATGGGATTCACTGTTCCTACTTCCCTGCCCGCCCCTGGCAAAGGTTTAACAGGAGCTGTTCCCGAACACGTGTTCTCTCTCTCTTACTCTCTCTTACTCTCTTGCCCCCTCTGTTGGGCTTCACCCACCTGACAATAAACCTTTCCTCTAACTCCAATGTTTGGTGTGTTTTGTGGTGGCCTCACACCCTTGAGTGTGCAGTGTCATTCTCATCCCTGTATCCTTAATATTTAGCCCAGACCTTTTCACATAGCAGTTATTCAATAAAAAGAATTTACACAAGTGAACAAAAATGATATCTTGCTTTGTTAACATAAACTGGATTTCTGTAATTGATTATAGTTCAAAAGAGAAGCTGAAATGATATTAATGTCATTAAAATGAGGCAGTGGTAAGGTGATCGACCAACCAATAGACCTAAATCCACTACAAATAATATTATATTCGTACGTAAAATGACCATTAAACAGTACCAACTAACTTTGAGTGCTTCAGGTACCGAACACTGAGCTAAGCACTTTACACTCATTATCTGATTTGTTCCTGATAATAGCTCCAGCAGTTTCATGTTCTTCTTCTTAGTTAACAAATGATGAAATGAATTGTTACCGAGACCACAGAACATAATTTTCCCTGCGTCACACTTTAGTAAGGAACAGAACCCTGATGCTGACTCCACCAAAATGTATTCTTCCTCCCTAAAATGTAAGAACAATTAGTGCCTTCACAACCATTATGGCAATCTAGTCTCATAGCAACCCAGACTAGGATGTGAGGCTTGGGTAATTATTCCTATGTTCAAATTTGGGACCACTGCTCCTCCCCCACCTCAAAAAGCTATAAACTCAACAGGCATTTCGACTGAGCCAATATTTACTGAAAGTGTCTTGCAATGGCTGCCCTACTGCCTGAGGTGGGGACAGACTCTGTCCTTCAATGAGTAAAATCCCAGTTGATACAACAATTAATAGAGCTTTGGGTATTACTATTTGATGAGTGAAACTGTACACACTGGGTAGAAAGAAAAGCTAGCTGTGTACAGGATAGGGAGAAAGAGAGTGAGAGAGAATCTATGGTAGAGAAGTTGGATTGGGGGCAATTTTGCAAAGAGGTAAGGAAGACCTAACGTTTGTGCATGCTACTCCTGTCCTTGTCGATTTACCCTGTGGTACAGAGAGAAGCAGATGAGAAAGTAAGAGGTTGGGTTTGGGTTCAATTTTTGAATACACTAGCTACATGGCTTAGGGTAAATCAGTCACAGTATTCCAAAATCTCAGTTATAAGATGAGGACTTTGGGCTAAATCAGTAATTTTCCATTTCCTTCCCATACCACTCCCACATGCATATAATATGTACACACTTAAATGTAACTTTTTTCACAAATGGGATTATGCTATGCGTATTTTTCTGCAAGTTACTTTTTCCTCTTAATTATAGACCTTGAAGATCTTTCCCTGACAAAACAGATGGATTCTTTCATTTAAGCGACAGATATTTAATATTCCATTTTATATGAAAGCCCCATAATTTATTTACAGACCCATGCTGAAAGACATTTAGGTTGCTTCTAATTTTTTGTTATTACAAACATTGTTCCAGTGAATCTCCTAGAGCAATTTAAATCTTCAATGTTTGGCAGAGAATGCATCATTTTTTTGTGGAACTCACGAAGCATTTTCATGAAGCCCCAGGGTTCCAGGAAGCGTGTTTTGAAAATCACTAAACAAGATGATCTTAAGTTTCCTTTTCTTTCAATTATATGCAACTCCTTTAACCTTCAATATTTGTTCCTATGGTATATATTTTTTTGCAATATTTCCTTATAGTTTAGTTTGAATAGGTGTTTATTTAAAATAAATTTTAATTTTATTTCCATGAAAGGCAGAGAGATAGAGATAAAGGAGATAGAGATAGAGAGAATCTCCCATCATTTGTTCATATCTCAAATGTTCGCAATGGCTGGGACTGGGCCAGGCCAAAGCTAGGATCTGTGAATTCAATCCAGGTCTCCTATGTAGGAGGCAGGAATCTAATTGCATAAGCCATTACTACTGCTTCCCAGGATGTCCATCAACAGGAAGCGGGATTTGGGAGTAGAGCCAGGATTCAAACCCAGGCAGTTCAATATGGGATGTAGGTGTCCACAGCAGCATCATAACCACTAGGCCAAATGGTCACCAGCTATGGTAGATACTTCTTGTCTCTCAAATGACATTTGACTTGGTCTGAGGTTTCTGATAATTTGTGTTTTGACATTCCTCAAAGCCTAGCACAGCACTAGTGAGGCATAAGAAGTACTCAACAAATATATGTTGAATGGCAATTAGAAATGAATTGGGTTTCTGA
Source organism: Lepus europaeus (assembly GCF_033115175.1). NCBI lineage: Eukaryota > Metazoa > Chordata > Mammalia > Lagomorpha > Leporidae > Lepus > Lepus europaeus. The sequence continues at coordinate 85,750,759 of NC_084827.1, read as the reverse complement.
AACAGAATACTTAGATTTTGATTTTTCAAATACTTATATTTTATTGATTGTTCAAATAAGAGTGTGGGTGCCTATAGATAACCTTGATTTCAGTACAGAGAGCATCAATGTGTTAGAGGCAGTTAAACTAGACCATCACACTGGGGCATGAAGGTGAAATGGGTGTGTCCTCATGGACACTTCACATTTCCAGGATTGCCATCCATTCACTACTCTCGAGTCTCTATCCATGCTCTAGTCTAGGTAAATGACACTTCCTAGAGTTGTCCTCACACTGCTAAATTCACAGACTACAACATAAAATGTGCCCCCTAGACTTGACTAGGATGTTGGTAAAATATTTATCACCCTCTCTTTTATTCTCAAGAATATTGTTCCATCCATCCTTCTCTCTAGTACCTGAGTCTCTGGTCCTTCCCATTTCTACTTATTCTTTTCAGATAAACATGCTTAATTCTCTTGAATCATTGTAGTAGTTAGTAGTCATTATGATGATGGTGATGATATTGATGATAACAATGATGATGAAAAATACCTTGCCTACATAACATCAATTTTTCATAGGCAAAAACCACTTGAAATAATAGTGAACACCAGTTCTCAATTTTACAACCATGCTCCTTGTATGATTTTATATCTTGCTTGAGCTCGCTGTACTATTAGCCATTGTTTACCACCTGGAAATTCTGTTTTGTCCCCTTTTGTGACACCATCTTTCCCTAGATTTTCTCCCAGCCCACTGTTCACCTCAGGCTCCTTTCAGAGCTCTTGTCTTTATACTCAAGCTATATTTGTCTCCCAAGGATCCGCCCTCTAACTCTGTTATCCTTAGTCTCCCAAGGATCCGCCCTCTAACTCTGTTATCCTTAGTCTAGTCTCTTCTATCTCATTGGACTTAAGCCAAACAGATTTCTCTGAATCTTACTCCTAATCTTGGGTTCCATATTCTGCTAAATATACCACTATTTCTTGGATGTCCAGGCATAAAATGTTAAAGACATCACGACTTCCTGCTCTTTCTCACCCTTAACATTCAATCAGTTACCTAAGTGTTATATATATTCAAATCTTGGTTATGTCTCATTATCCCCACAGTCACTCTAGGCAAGTCATCATCTTCCTGGATTATGGCAGCAGTCTCCTAACTAAACCCCTTTTCCCCAGCCTAGTCCTTTCCAATTAGTTATGTTTCAAGTGAACCTTCTGAAACATCTCTGCTCAGATAAATCAGTTTCCTAAACCATTCAGCCTCAATTTCAAATATCTTTGCTTAGTACAAAAAGCCTTTCTTCATTGTGTCCTCTCAGCTTCATTTCCCATCACCTCTTCCACTTCATCCTCCTGTTTACAGACTCAGTTTCTTCTTGGAATGCTTTTCTCACCTTCCTCTAATTTTCCCCACATTTACTTCCTTTTTATTTTATTTTTTAACTTCCTTTTTATAATACCAACCTTCTTTATTCCTATATGAGAATATTTGGAAAAGTTCATGTAAAATGTATATCATGATATGCATATTATGCAGGGAGTGTTACATATATGACCCCAGCCATAGGTGCTTAATTATTTTCAGAGTAGTGCATTCAATCACTACCATCAAACCTTTTTTTTCTGCACAAAACTATAATTATACCTTGACTAAAACTTCACATGGACTTCAAAAAATCTTTCATTAATATGAAGAGAACAGATTTTGTGTATTCCATAGGTACAGTTCCAAGAAAACAACCACACTTCTCTCATTCCCCTGTTCCATCTCTGATTTTACAAGGTCTTTCTTAGCCATGACATTGTGTCTATAAAGACTACTGATTTTTGTGTGTCAATTTTATATCTGCCACTTTACCAAACTCTCTTATGAGTTTCAACAATCTCTCAGTGGAGTCTTTTGGCTTCCCTAAATAAGGGATCATCTGCAAACGGAATAATTTGACTTCCTCCTTTCCAATTTGTATCTCTTTGATTTCTTTTTCTTGCCTGATGGCTCTGGCTAAAACTTCCAGGACTATGGTGAATAGCAATGATAACAGTGGGCATCCTTGCCTGGTTCCGGATCTCAGTGGAAATGCTTCGAACTTTTCCCCATTAAACAAGACACTGACTGTGGGTTTGTCATAAATTGCTTTAATTGTGTTGAGGAATGTTCCTTATATACCCAATTTGCTTAGAGTTTTCATCATGAAACGGTGTTGTATTTTTATCAAATGCTTTCTCTGCATCTATTGAGATAATCATATGGGGTTTTTGTTTGTTTGTTTGTTTGTTTTTATTTTTGACAGACAGAGTGGACAGTGAGAGAGAGAGACAGAGAGAAAGGTCTTCCTTTGCCGTTGGTTCACCCTCCAATGGCCGCTGTGGCTGGCACACTGCGGCCGGTGCACCGTGCTGATCCAAAGGCAGGTGCTTCTCCTGGTCTCCCGTGGGGTGCAGGGCCCAAGCACTTGGGCCATCCTCCACTGCCTTCCCGGGCCACAGCAGAGAGCTGGCCTGGAAGAGGGGCAACCGGGACAGAATCTGGCGACCCAACCGGGACTAGAACCCGGTGTGCCGGTGCCGAAAGGCGGAGGATTAGCCTGTTGAGCCACGGCGCCGGCAATCATATGGCTTTATTCTTCAATTTGTTAATGTCCCACAAACTTTTTGAAGTACACTTGCACAGCATCTTTGGGCATTGTCTCCTCTAGTTGTCAATGTGTTGTGCAAAATTACTGAGTGATTTTTCTCCTCTTGACAAATTGTAAATCTATTGGTGCCCTTTTCTACTTTGTACTTCCAATACTTAGAACAAAGGATAAATAATAGTTGGATGAGTGAATGAATAAACTGTATCTTATGAGGTTATTTTGGAAAGCAGTTCCTATTTTTAAATCTGAATGCCCAGACCTTGAAAACTTAATAAATGAACCTTAATACTCTTTCATGAACTATGGATTTAGTTATAATTGGTGTAAAGCATTTTAAGGCAAATAAAAATTAACTTAAAAAATATTTCTCTTTCCACTTAACCCTTCTCTATTATATTATTAGAACAAGCATGTTGAATAAAATATTTTGACCCAGAAAAATAAATAAAGCTGATGACTATGTTTGTTGACATTTTGCCAAATAAGAATAAATAAAAATTGCTCAAGATAAAGTTGGGGAGGGGAAAACAGATCTTGTAACAACTTTTTCTATAACAGAATAGGAACACTCTTGTTTTTAGTATTACTCTGATCCTCTAAGTATCCTTTCCTTCTTGTTTTTCCCTATTCCTGTTTCTCCCTTGAACTCCTTATCTCCCTAATCCCTTCTCCCCTGTGTTCTTGTTTTATCTCTCGCTCCACTGCTTTCCTCCAGGTTTTCTCAGTCAGCCTCCTCCCAGGACAGGCTCCCCAGGCCTTGCTTGCCCCCTGACCCCTCCTTCCTCTCCCAGGACTGTATTTCCCCTGCCTCTCATTTGCCTCCCAGCAACCTAAGCAGAACAATACTGGAAGTGGAACTGGCACTCCGACAAAAAGGAGAGCAGTTGGAAAGAAAACCTTACTCATAAAGAAGGAGACAAGACTCTTAAAAAATATCTGTGGGAAGGTGTTTGTTAAATCATCTGCTGTTTCAGATGGGGAGCTTCAACAATATGGTTTCCACTTGGGTAGAGGTAGGCAAGAAGCACCTTCTCGGGAAGCATCACTGAGCAGATGCACAGAATTACGGACCTCAGTAACTTAGCCTCGAATAAAATTCTGATCCAACCGCCTTCCCCACATTTGTGTTCTTTCTTTTTTTTTTTTTTTTTTTTTTTTTTCCTAAAAGCCCCATTGCAGGAATTCAAAGGGCCAAATTCTGCCCTCAGCTGTGAGTCATGACTCCTTGGAAGCCAAGGAGCTCATATGTATGTATTCAAAGGAAGTATTGGGCCTTGGGGATTCAGGTTAAATAACAACAGTCAGGTCATTTGTTTGCTTATTTGCTTAAACCTTTATAAAAGAAGCACAAGGCCTGTTGTACCTGAATGCCTTTTTGTAATCATTTTAAAGATACACAGTAGAATTTAAATTCCCACACTAGATCTCCTGCGTTACAGCACAAATAATAGCCGTCTATCTTACCGTGGGCCCTCCGTCCAGGATAGTACCGGAGGAAAGGAGGCAGGAATGAATTTTTAACGTGCCAGCCTTTCACTGAGAAACTTCTGTTTTTATCCCCAGGGAACTCAACACAAGGGACTGAAATTCAGTGTTCCCTGTAAACTGTATGAAATACTTCAACAGCTTTCATTTCCCGTTGCTGGATTGAAGGTAACAAGGGCCACTCCACAGGTTTAGGGAAAACAAAGGTGGGCAACGGGACTTCTGCCTGTGGACTTCTCCCCTGCGCCTGCCCCTCTTGCATCCCTTGGAGGTCTTCTCCCACAGAAAACCATCAAATTTGTATCCTGTACCTGTTCTCTTTGCTACTATATCCCAAAATGTTTTTCCCCTGTGAGTACAGAATCAAGGTATTATTTCATTGCAGTAATATCTATATCAGATTTAAAAAAATATTTAGATATTTCTCTCATTTCTAAGCTGTGCCAAAATTGTATCCTCCACAATTCCTATTATAATATACTTTCCAATATTTACATTTTTATTGGTTTGAAAGCTGTACTACATTAACTATTATAAATCAATTATTAAAGCTTTCCACAATTATTTTTCCTAGAGGAAACCACTGTCAACAGTTCCCATAATACAAGAGGTACTTCAAAAACTTCATGGAAAGTGGATTTAAAATATTAATTTTAGAGAAGACAATTGTGAAAGACATGCATGCACAGTGTTTTCTCTTAATATGAATTGTCATGAACTTTGTGAAGACCACTCCTATGCATGGATTTCAGTGGCTTATACTAACATGAACTTATCTTTTAGTTCTGTTTTCCAGTCTTTTGAAGAAACCTCACATGTACACTTAAAGTTTTAAATGTAAAATGAAATATTGAAGAGGTTGACCAGATAGAATACACTGTTGTCTCTCTTCCAGACATTTCTCAGTTCTCCATCCCCAGGGAGGTTTTCAGAAGCAGACAGGAGTGTCTAGACACCTCTGGCTTTTTCTAATATCAGCCCTGGAATGTGGCACCTTCTCTACCCAAGTATAGATCTGCCTGCTGGCAAATTCCTCCTCTCTAGCTTGTCCTTATTTTTTGTTCTACTGCCTGAGCACAAGTGGAAATATCTTCCCCGCCCATTAACTCCAGTTACTCCTAAGATGTCCGAATGCCAGGGTTCAAAGTTTATTCTCATTCTCTTTCCTTTGTTTTTCCCTGGGCCTGGGACTTGAACACTTTGGCTCATGTGATGGCATTAGGCCTAGATTTGTTTCTGGCTGTGAAAAAGATTAAACTGAACATTAAACTAACAAGCCAACAAATAAAACTTTGTAGTATTGACATTGCTTATAGATGCTAGAGAACTAAAGGGAAAAAAGAAAATCCAGTAGGATTATGCAACTGTAATACTAACTACATTCTTTATCTGAAATGGTTATTGTTTATATTTAAATCTGTAGGTATACAGTATGAACCTATTATGTCATTCATTCATGTATTTATCCAAAGAGCAAGCACTTATTGCCTAATGAATTTTAAATTTTTCTGTAAACATGATTTTATTACATACACAATAGGTGCAGTTATGGGTTCAACATTCACCTTCGAGAAACATTATGTCTATTCTCTGTGCGTGCTTTAAACAACACTTTGCAACCGCATAAGTTGCCATTTTTGTTGTTGTTGTTGTTGTTAAAGACTTATTTATGGCTGGTGCCGTGGCTTAACAGGCTAATCCTCTGCCTTGTGGCGCCAGCACACTGGGTTCTAGTCCCGGTCTGGGCACCGGATTCTGTCCCGGTTGCCCCTCTTCCAGGCCAGCTCTCTGCTATGGCCCGGGAAGGCAGTGGAGGATGGCCCAAGTGCTTGGGCCCTGCACCCGCATGGGAGACCAGGAGAAGCACCTGGCTCCTGGCTTTGGATCAGCTCGATGCGCCAGCCGCAGCGGCCATTGGAGGGTGAACCAACGGCAAAAAGGAAGACCTTTCTCTCTGTCTCTCTCTCTCTCACTATCCACTCTGCCTGTCAAAAAAAAAAAAAAAAAAAAAAAAGACTTATTTATTTATTTGAAAGGCAGAGTTACAGAGAGAAAGGGGGAGACAGAGAAGTCTTTCACCCACTGGTTTACTCCCTAAATGTTTTTAACAGCCAGAACTCGGCCAGGCCGAAGCCAGGAGCCAGGAGCTTCATCAGGGTCTACCACATGTGTGCACTTGGGCCATTGTCTATTGCTTTCCCTGGCACATAAGCAGGGATCTATATTGGAAGTAGAGCAGCCCATATAGTATGATAGTGCTGCAAGCAGCAGCTTAATCCACTATGCCACAGCTCCAGCCCCTAAGCTGCCATATTTAATGTAACCCTACACATTTAATCATTATTGATGGATCCAGAGACTGGTAGTGGACCCAACCTAAGTCAGAAAAATATCTTCCCTTGGAATTTTTTTAATAAGAACTGACAGCAAATCTCTTTCACTTATAGGAGAAGATTTGGGAACGGGATCTGAAACCCAGGAGCTACTGGCTGCTTTGTTTTTCTCTACATGGAACAGTAGATCTCAACCCCAGCTGCATGCCTGGATCACCTTGGGAACCTTTTTAAAAATGCCCTGGCACCAACCTCCAGAAATTGTAATTGACTTGGTCTGGGATGGAACCCAGGTGTCAATATTTCCTTAAAAGTCCCCCAGGTGGTTCTAATGTGCAGCTAGTGTTGAGAACTACTGAACTGGAAAAAAGTTTACAGTGAGAAAGACAGAGTCATCCAGCAGAGAGGGCCAGAGGAGACACATGGAAACAAACTGGTGGCAAACAAACCCCTGTGTTAGGTATTCTGCAGGCTGAACTGCTTCCCAGATTTTTTTTTCACTGTTCTGTTGACGGATTCTTTTTTCAATTACCTGAGATATTCCAGTGTCTTTCCAATAAATCCTCCTTTATCCTAAGCTAATTTAAGTTGCATTTATGTGATTTGCAAACAGAGAAGTCCATACCAGATCTCTGCTTTTGTGTGCTCAGGCTTAATAGATTAGTACACGTGTATAAGAGTTTCTCTCCATTCATGTCCTCATCCACTGATTTAAGCAACAGTGCCCCACAATATGCCAAGTTGTGTGCTAGTTATCAAGAATACTAAACAAAGAGACTAGTCAAGTTCCTTCATTTGAGTAGCTTCCTCTTCAATGAAAAAAAAAAGTCCACAGAACATAAGCAATATAGTACTACAAGAAGTATTACAGTAGAAATATTGATGGGTTTTGGGGAAGGCACTGAGGAAATGTGTACTTTGTTGAAATTATAGAAGAAGTGGCCTGGCTTTGCTGGTGGAGTGAATTGGTGTCACTTGGTAGGCAATAGACTTGAACTGCATATCCAAGGGCCAGGATTACAAGAGAAGAAGGCATCTTGGAGGAATCACAGAAGTTTTATTGTGGGTGGAGCTAAAAGTGCATGCTAGGATGAAAGAGTGGAGACAGAGATTAGACTACATACACCAGTATTTACCATGTTAAACATTTGAGTTTTTGTCCTGTGGGGACTGCAGAGACATTGGGATAGTTTAGCTAGAGAGAAGATATGAACAGGGATGAATGCTGGACTGGCTTCTCAGGGGAAGGTAAAAGGCAAACACCAATTGGCAGGAAGGAAACAAGTTAGGAGGCCATGGCAACTGTTCAGGAGAGCAATGATGAGATCCTGAGCTAAGACTAAAAGTGAGAATCTGATAGGGAGCAGCAGGTGTTTGGAGAAGCAGTTAAGACGCCACTTCAGAGGTCTGCATCCCATACCAGAGTTTCCTGTTTAAGTCCTGGCTATCCCACTTCTTTTTTTTTTTTTTTAACTTTTATTTAATGAATATAAATTTCCAGTATACAGCTTATGGATTACAATGGCTTCCCCTTCCCATAATTTCCCTCCCACCCGCAACCCTCCCCTCTCCCGCCCCCTCTCCCTTTCCATTCACATCAAGATTCATTTTCAATTCTATTTATACACAGAAGATCAATTCAGTATAAATACTTCAAGAGTTTGCACCCACATAGAAACACAAAGTGAAACATACTGTTTGAGTACTAGTTATAGCATCAAATCAAAACGTACAGTACATTAAGGACAGAGATCCCACATCAGGAGCAAGCGCACAGTGGCTCCTGTTGTTGACCCAACAAACTGACACTCTAGATTATGGCGTCAGTAACCACCCTAGGCTGTCGTCATGAGTTGCCAAGGCCATGGAAGCCCTCCAAGTTCCCCGACTCCGATCATATTTAGACAAGGTCATAAAAGACAGGTTGAGGATAGTAACCAATGATCCCAAGAGTGGCCTTAACCAGGTCTGAACAATTATACAGCATTAAGTGGGGAAGAGGACCATCAGTACACACAGGTTGGGAGTAGAGCCATTGGTGGTAGAGTAGAGGTCATGATTACAAAGGAATGAGGCCCAAGTGGACCAGACAGGGTCCAGAACAAAGGACAGAGTCATCATTAGAGGAGCTAAGAAAGGTGCTAAGCTACAAGTAATTTTTCTGATTGAGAGGCAAATAGAACCTGATAGAAGGGGCTTGATAATAATCTGTTGGGCTTTAGGCCTTGTAAGTTAAGAGGCCCAGACCTATCTATCTCTTCACATGGGGTATATCCTAAGGGAGGTGTGAACCTCCTAGGGGAAGGCACTCTGTTGACTTTCATTACTTGGCTGGCCTGGGAGGAGAGCTGGCCAGGTAAAGGCAGGGGGCATCTCTAACAAGAAATTTACAGTTCTGCCTGCAATGTTGCTGACCCTACTTGGCTGTCCCCTCAACTGCAGTGGTCACTTTGGAAGTTGGGCTGAGTGAAGGGCTTTTCAGCTTAGAGCCAATAAGATCTGTGGCTCTGACCTGGGCATCCTTCGATTCCAGGGCAGGTCCATTTCCAGTGATCCAACTCTTGGCAGAGCTGCCAGGGCTCTTCACAAGCTGACTTCTGCTGAAGCCCAGGCTTACCACATTGAAAGCCACTGCAGTGGACTGGCCTGTTGGGTCTCCTTGAGGGCAGATCACTGTACAGATCAGCCATTAATAGGCCTGCCACCCATTGCTTCTGATGCCTAGCTTTCTTTTCCTCCTGGTTTGTGTTAAAGCAGACCAGACGATGCAAGTCAAGGGAGTGCCCGTATCCCATCTCTAATCTTTGGTGGCCCGAACTACAAGTCTATAGTCACAGGCATGTTCTGTAGTAGTTTTTCTACGGTAGACAATGCCCATGAGGAAAATTATATTCTCACTTTAAAACTTTCTTTCCCTTTGGTCTGAAAGGGAGGTTTTTTTTTCTACTTACTGTATACTTCGCTGATGGCGATGTGAATCTAGCTATGAGATTATTAGTTAAGTTCTTATTTTGGCTATGCTATTACAGAAAAATGTTAGCCATCTCTTATAAGGTCTAAAGATTAAATTGTGCATCCTACAGATTCCTTCATAATAGAATTAGTTCCCTACCTTGAAGAGAATAGAGAAGTGAAAGAACAAGTTGGGCTTAGAATAGAGAAATGAGGGAGCAAGTCCTAGATCGCTTGCTGACAATAGCAATATTACATGAATACTTAGCAAACCGTTTCAACCCTTAGATAAGAACTTAATAAAACATTTACCGGAAGGTCCAATGCCTTCTATAAATTTTAAGAATCATGTATTTGAAAACACGTCTTAAATATCTAACATGGTGTAGTTTGTTTAGCCGGTAAACTTAAGCACAACCATATAAAATGTTTTTAGTTTCTTTCTACCAACAAGTTTAAAACATATGATACACAGATTCAGGTCATACAAATTAAAATGTATCTTTCATTGATTTTAGCAGCTTAAATTTATGGACAATCTTATCTAAAAGCCATTTAAAATAAAACTCTTAATAAAATTTCCCCATGTGGACATACAATATGTACGCACATATAACATAGCATAATAGACCAATATCAAAATCCAAAATATCTGGTTGAAATAAGATTCCTTAAAATCATGACATAACATAGACCTAATCTGATCATTGTTACAAGGTGATTATTCAAGTCTTTGAAAATAAGCACATAGTTAAATAACCCATAGCTCTTCATCTCCTCCCTCTCTTTTTCCACTCTTAGATTTAACAGGGATCACTTTTCAGTTAAAATTTAAACACCTAAGAATAATTGTGTGTTAATTACTGAGTTCAACCAATAGTACTAGAACCACAACAACAACAACAAATACTAAAAAGGATAAAGTATTACATTGTACATCTAAAGTCAGGACAGGAGCTGATCAGTTCATTGTTGCTTATAGTGTCCATTTCACTTAACAGGTTTCCCCTTTGGCGCTCAGTTGTCACCGATCAGGGAAAACAAATGATATTTTTCTCTTTGGGACTGGCTTAATTCACTCAGCATGATGTTTTCCAGATGCCTCCATCTTGTTGCAAATGACTGGGTTTCGTTGTTTCTTACTGCTGTATAGTATTCTATGGAGTACATGTCCCATAATTTCTTTATCCAGTCTACTGTTGATGGGCATTTGGGTTGGTTCCAGGTCTTAGCTATTGTGAATTGAGCTGCAATAAACATTAATGTGCAGATGGCTTTTTTATTTGCCAAATTAATTTCCTTTGGGTAAATTCCAAGGAGTGGGATGGCTGGGTTGTATGGTAGGGTTATGTTCAGGTTTCTGAGGAATCTCCAGACAGACTTCCATAGTGGCTTAACCAGTTTGCATTCCCACCAACAGTGGATTAGTGTCCCTTTTTCCCCACATCCTCTCCAGCATCTGTTGTTGGTAGATTTCTGAATGTGAGCCATTCTAACCGGGGTGAGATGGAACCTCATTGTGGTTTTGATTTGCATTTCTCTGATTGCTAGTGATCTTGAACATTTTTTCATGTGTCTGTTGGCCATTTGGATTTCCTCTTTTGAAAAATGTCTATTGAGGTCCTTGGCCCATCTCTTAAGTGGGTTGTTTGTTTTGTTGTTGTGGAGTTTCTTGATTTCTTTGTAGATTCTGGTTATCAATCCTTTATCTGTAGTATAGTTTGCGAATATTTTTTCCCATTCTGTTGGTTGCCTCTTCACTTTCCTGACTGTTTCTTTTGAAGTACAGAAACTTCTCAATTTGATGCAGTCCCAAATGTTAATTTTGGTTTTGACTGCCTGTGCTGTTGGAGTATTTTCCAGGAAGTCTTTGCCTGTGCCTATATCTTGCAGGGTTTCTCCAATGCTCTCTAATAATTTGATGGTTTCGGGTCGTAGATTTAAGTCTTTAATCCATGTTGAGTGGATTTTCGTGTAAGGTGATAGGTATGGGTCTTGCTTCAAGCTTCTGCACGTGGAAATCCAATTTTCCCAGCACCATTTATTGAATAGACTGTCCTTATTCCAGGGATTAGATTTGGATCTTTGGTCAAATATAAGTTGGCTGTAGATGTTTGGATTGATTTCTGGTGTTTCTATTCTGTTCCATTGGTCTATCCATCTGTTTCTGTACCAGTACCATGCTGTTTTGATAACAACTGCCCTGTAGTATGTCCTAAAATCAGGTATTGTGATGCCTCCGGCTTTGTTTTTGTTGTACAGGATTGCTTTGGCTATTCGAGGTCTTCTGTGTCTCCATATGAATTTCAGCATCATTTTTTCCAGATCTGAGAAGAAGGTCTTCGGGATCTTGATGGGTATTGCATTGAATGTATAAATTGCTTTTGGGAGAATAGACATTTTGATGATATTGATTCTTCCAATCCATGAGCATGGAAGATTTCTCCATTTTTTGGTATCCTCTTCTATTTCTTTCTGTAAGGTTTTGTAGTTTTCATCGTAGAGATCTTTAACGTCTTTGGTTAAGTTTATTCCAAGGTATTTGATTGTTTTTGTAGCTATTGTGAATGGCATTGATTTTAGAAGTTCTTCCTCAGCCGTGGCATTGCCTGTGTATACAAAGGCTGTTGATTTTTGTATCCCACTTCTGATTTAGTTTCCTGTGCATCCTGGGAGGCAACAGTGGCAGCTCAAGTACTTGGGTTCCTCCCCACCATGTGAGAAACCCTAATGGGATTCCTGGCTCCCAGCTTTGGCCCGGCCCAGTCTCAGGTGTTGCAGTCATTTGGAGAATGAAACTGGATGGAAGATTTTGCTCTGCTTATTTCTCTCTTTCAAATTAAGTGAAAATAAATAATTAAAAGAACTTTCTAAAAATACGTTTGGAAGGCAGATTCTTCTAGATATGACAACCAATTGAGGTAAACTAGAGAGATTCTATATTTGGGGAATAGTGAGAAAAAAAAAAAAGGGATGAAATCCTGGAGAATGCTTACAGTAAGGAACACGAAACTGTATAGGTAGAAAAAAATCTGTGGACTGGTGCTGTGGCTCAGTAAGTTAATCCTCCACCTGTGGCGCTGGCATCCCAAGTGGGTGCCAACTCTAGTCCCAGCTGCTCCTCTTCCGATCCAGCTCTCTGCTGCGGCCTGGGAAAGCAGCAGAAGATGGCCCAAGCGCTTGGATCCCTGCACCAACCTGGGTAACCCGGCAGAAATTCCTGGTACCTGGCTTAGGATTGGCGCAGCTCTGGCTGTTGCGACCACTTAGGGAGTGAACCAGTGGATGGAAGACCTTTCTATCTCTCCCTCTCTGTGTAACTCTACCACTCATATAAATAAATAAAATCTTAAAAAGAAGAAGGAGGAGGAGGAGAAGGAGGAGGAGGAGAAGAAGATCTGTTCACAGAGGAAAAGGAGAAGTTTGAGTACTAGGAGAGTGTTGTATTGTGGAGGTTAACTTCTCTAGGGACTTCTGTACTGGATTTAAATAGAATGTAATTATCCATCAACTAAGCTTCACTTTTGTTTCTCTAGATACACAGTACTTTCACTTCAAACTTAGTCAAGGGCTATAACTAAGTTAAGTAAACCAAGGGCTGCTATCTTTCTCTTTCATTCTATGTCCCAGCCCTAAGGCCAACTTTATCTGCATTTTGGTGGTCTGGTAGAGCAGAGAATTTGAGAGAGTTGGACAAAGAGAGTAGAAGCACAAAGCTAGATGTTTAGTGTTGACCCATTTGTGCTGAAGAAGGGAGACAAAATCCAGGCCAACTCTGGGCTTGTTGATAGGTGAGTAAATTGGAGGGAAGGCCTCTCTGAGGAGGTCTGGATACCCCAAAAGGGAATAACCAGAGCAGGTGGAGTTAAGCTTGCTTGAAGATTTTGTCTGTGGTTAAAATGTGAGACACTGATTTTTTTAAGGTGAGATTATTGGTCCAAGTTCTTAGATCTAACGTGGAATTTCTTAATTTAAAAAAAAATTTTAAGGTGAACAAATTTCATGTACTCATATACAGATATATGTATATATATATATACATATATACAGATTTAGAAGCATAGTAATACTTCCCACCCTAACTTCCCTCCCATCCACCCTCTCCCTTCCTTTCTCATTCCTTCTTTTATTTTATTTATTTATTTATTTATTTTGACAGGCAGAGTGGACAGTGAGAGAGAGAGAGAGAGAGAGAGAGAGAGAGAAAGGTCTCCCTTTTGCCGTTGGTTTACCCTCCAATGGCTGCTGCAGCCAGCACACCGCGCTGATCCAAAGGCAGGAGCCAGGTGCTTCTCTTGGTCTCCCATGGGGTGCAGGGCCCAAGCACTTGGGCCATCCTCCACTGCACTCCCAGGCCACAGCAGAGAGCTGGCCTGGAAGAGGGGCAATCGGGACAGAATCTGTTGCCCCGACCGGGACTAGAACCTGGTGTGTGGGCGCTGCAAGGCGGAGGATTAGCCCAGTGAGCCGCGGCACCGGCCCCCTTCTTTTAATTTTTACAATGATCTACTCTCAGTCTACTTTATCCTCATAAGATTAACCCCACACTAAATTTAACAAATAGTAACAGTTCAACAAATAGTAAGAAGAAAATTAAAAAGCACTGTTCCTTAACAGTAGAGACAAGGCTGTAAACAATCATCAAAGCTCAACATGTGATTTTCACTCCTATATGTTGTATGTTTTAGTGCACTATTAGTTGCCACACATGAACAGAGCAGGGTAATGCACACAGCCGACTCATCCCAAGAACGATGCTCTGAGAAGACTGCCCTCAAGTTTCTGCTCCACGGAACTCTCTTCCTCCATTGTCTGATTCCTGGCCTTTTTCAGGTTTGGATTTAAACATTCCTTTCAGTCATTTACTTTTTAATCTTTATGTACTACTTAAAGACTCTATTGGATCAAAGTTAGTTTTCTATATTTGCAAAGGAATCCTTTGGGAAATATTCTACAAATCATCTAGTGAATTACTCAATGAGATCATAGCTAAGTTATGGATTCATTTCACATTTTATAAGTGACAGCATTTTTATACTCTGTAAAACTTCAAAATTTTGACAAAATTTCAATTTAATTTCCTTGTATCACACTACTTTTACTGCAGAATTTGGCAATGGTGTTGATTCTGGATAGCACACCATGCCAGAGAAAGACATAGGGAGAATCCTGGAAATATGTAGAAAATATTCTAAATAAAAATAGTCTTTATTTTTCATTTGGGGTATAATTCTTTATTATCAAATTAGATTTTTTTTAACTTTTGTTTAATAAATATAAATTTCCAAAGTACAACTTTTGGATTATAGCAGCTTTTTCCCCCCATAACCTCCCTTCCACCAGCAACCATCCAATCTCCCACTCCCTCTCCACTCCCATTCACATCAAGATTCATTTTCAAGTATCTTTATATACAGAAGATCAATTTAGTATATGCTAAGTAAAGATATCAACAGTTTGCACCCACACAGAAACACAAAGTATAAAGTACTGTTTGAGTACTAGTTATACTGTTAATTCACATAGTACAACACATTAAGGACAGAGATCCTACATGGGGAGTAAGTGCACAGTGACTCCTGTTGTTGATTTAACAATTGACACTCTTATTTATGATGTCAGTAATCACCCAAGGCTCTTGTCATGAGTTGCCAAGGCTATGGAAGCCTGTTGAGTTTGCCAACTCCGATCTTATTTAGTCAAGATCATAGTCAAAGTGGAAGTTCTCTCCTCCCTTCAGAGATAGGTACCTCCTTCTTTGATGGCCTGTTCTTTCTGCTGGGATCTCACTCACAGAGATCTTTCATTTAGGTTATATATATATATATATATATATATAATTATTATTTTTTTTTTTGCCACAGTGTCTTGGCTGTCTATGCCTGAAATACTCTCATGGGCTTTTTAGTCAGATCTGAATGCCTTAAGGGCCGATTCTGAGGCCAGAGTGCTGTAAACCAAAAATATTCTAATCAAATAGAATTTTTTTTTCTAATTGAAGGGATGACTATAATGGGGGAAAGGGTAAAGAAGGATAAAGAAGGAAATCAAACAAGAAAATGTTAATCACTAGCAGTGACTTCAGGGGTATAAAATAGACATTGTAAACATACATAGATGTAGTAATTGAATTGTGATTACATAAGAAAATATTCTGTTTTGTTTTTTAATATATACTGTTTTATTTACATGTGAAACAATATGGCATTAGAGTTGTCTTTCAAAATAGTCCAGCAATAGCACAACATCAAAGAAGGGATGAAATCTTCAATAGTGTGGCAAGAGGAATGCACTATGGGATAGTTGGCTAAGCCTCCACCTGTGGAACTGGCATCCCACATGGGCACCGGTTCATGTCCTGGCTGCTCCCCTTATGATCCAGCTCTCTGTTATGGCCTGGGAAATCAGTAGAAAATGGCCCAGGTGCTTGGGCCCCTGTACCCACATGGAAGACCCAGAAGAAGCTCCTGACTTTTGGCTTCGGATGTACCAGTCAATCTGTTGCAGCCATTTGAGGAGTGAACCAGCGGATGGAAGACCTTTCTCTCTGTCTCTCCCTCTCTCTGTCTGTAGCTCTACCTCTCAAATGAATAAATAAAACATTAAAAAAAATAAGAATAAAATAGTGTGGCAAATATGCTGATAGCTTCAGGGGGATTCCTTTTAATAGCATTCTCTCTACTTTTGTGCATGTTTGGGAATTTTTTTACAATAACAAGTTTAATAGAACCTCATGAAACATCTTGAAAATAATTTCTGTGTATCTGTAGTTTTGCACTAACACTTCAATCCTTTGTCAATTTTGAAAACTTGAAAATGGTACTTTGGGGCAGTGGTTTTCACCCAATCTTTTGTCATCCAGTCAGTCTAATGCCTTATAAAATATTTGCTTCTAGGAGTGATTTGCTATTAGTCAATTACTTTATTAAACTCTTCCTTTGTAATTCCTTCTTCTCTAACATGCAATCTTTCCTCAAATGAAGACCAAGTGGCAGGAATGTTTAATGAGGGGGAAAAGTTGTGTTTCACTAACTTGATTTTTGTGTTCAATCTTTTCAAATTCTAAAATGATAGATTACCAAAATATATTTTACTAACTGTCCTTCAGGAAAAACAACATTACTTTTCAAATAATCAAGCCTACAGTAAAGATGTAAAGGTATCAAATTATCTAACACTAGTAGTCTTTTGCTTCATTTTCAATGTTCATGTATTTTTTAAAAAGTCCACCTAAATCTAGTCTGGTAAAATTCTATTTTATTTTTACTGCTTCTACTTTCTAATAGCAGTCAATCCTAAAGAACAAAAGTCACATTGAACAAAATGAGTCACTGCCCAAACTATGAGAATGCTAGTATGAACAATTATTGTGTATAAATTGGATCATAGTGCTTCATTCTCTTGCTTGGATAAGGCTAATATAGTCCGTAATATAGTCCATCCTCTTGATTTTTGCAATGTTTACTACAATAATGAACAATTTGGTTAATCTGCCTGTAAAAATTGATTTTGTTTGTTCTCCAATATTTTGTACTAATAAGAATTTCCCTTTAAAACACAGCTGGTTCTGCCTCATCAACCTCAGATTTTCATTTTAGAGTGAATCTTCTAATTACAAAACAATCCAGTGACAGGCTAGACAAAAATGGCATTCTGGTTAACACTCCCCACAAAAGAATATGGATGCCTGGTTTTATACCAACGTTCCCACCACCAGCAGAGTTGTGGGACATTTTAGTTATGGCATCATTTCATCGAAAACATTTGATGCAATCTTGCTATTTCAGTATGCAGAGAGAAATGTAGGTGCAAAGAGGAATATATCATCTGTTAAAGAAAGTCAGATAGTTCATGCAAGTTAATTTTCAAAAGCAATCAGATCCTGAAAGTTTCTGATGATAGGCGACACCAATTGGCATTTTCTCAAATATTCTGCTAAAAGAAAAGAGGGAAGTTTGATAATATCAAGATCGGCTTCCCTTTTGTAAAGTTTTCTTAAAACATAACTTCTTTTCTATAGGAACAAAGCAGCATGGCCCCACTTCAAAATGGGGATAAATAAATACTAAATATGACTGAAAAAGATTTCAATGAGTCCATTTCATATGGTTCTTCCACTCCACTCCAGGAATGTTATGTGAATTTGTTCAGTGAATTATTGAAAAGGCAACAGGAAAAAGAAAACAGTACAGGATTCCTGCCCCCAATTTGGTCTGTGAATTAAGGGAAAGGTGATGTGTTAAAACATAAGAAATGTTATTAACTGTGCTCTACTCAGGGGAGAAGCCAACTGTAGCTAGCTTATGTTTTGCTTATTATCCCTTGTTTCAAAAAAAGATTTGAGGCAGCCATAAGATTGGTTAGTATGGACATAGTCACTGACGAATGAGTCTCTATAGTGCTCGAAGACCCATGAAAGTAAGCTTTTCTTTCTTTATGTGCTATGCAGCTTTCAAACAGTGATTTTTGAATGATCCAATAGCAAAAACTGGCCTTCTGCTGTCAAAGAGAATGCTTGAGGGGTAGCTGAGTACATAGTATAGATCAATGACTTGTGCCAATTGTTTGGCCTCTGTGGAAGTTGTTCTTCCATCATTCATCCCCTCCACCAAAGCTGTGTAATTATCTTTTCCATAGGTGCTGGACCCAGGTGTGTGAGGGCAGAGTCCAAATCACAAGGAGCAGGAAATTTCTGTTTCGGTATTGTGTAGTAACACATTTGTGCAGTAATACATTAGGAATATTAGCTCCTAATGCCATGGAAAGTTAGTTGATGAGCTTACAGAGTGAACTTTAAGCAGCAAACACAAAAAAGTAATCAATCTACTGTGACAAGCTTTAGATAAGGGAGCAACATTTAACTGGGAACACATAAAGTGGTCTGTCAATGATGCATGATCAGGATGGAGAAGAAAGGAAGAGAATCTAGCCATGGCAAGGGCAAATATAGCTTTTCTAGGTATGGTCGCCTGAAGATTTCTCTAATTCTTTAATTTAAGGGAGGATTAGAAAGTAAATCCGGAACTGAACTACATTTAAGAGCATTTTTTTCATATAATGCAGCATGCCATTTATGATTTTTATATCTCCATTTGCACTCAAATGACTTTTTTAGTAAATGCACATTATTCATTCCATTATTTCTTTACTGTCTATTTAAGACCCGAATTTAAAATACAATTTGTGCAATTGTGAAAGAAGTTCATCTAAGTCAAACTGTATTTACAGAACAGCCTATACAATGCTAGGGTAGCTAGTAACACTGACCACTCAACTCTTAAAAAAATTAGAGGTTTATTTTTACTTTTTCTTTTATTTTTTTCCAAAGAAAATTTTATTTGATGAGTACAAATTTCATGGGTACAACTTTAGGAATATAGCGATTCTTCCCACCTTACCCACCTTCCCACCTCAACTCCTATCCCACCTCCTCCTACCTCTCCCATTCCCAGTCCCATTCTCCATTAAGATTGCTTTTCAATTAACTTTATACACAGAAGACCAACTCTACACTAAGTAAAAATTTCAACAGTTTGCACACACACAAACACACGCACACACACAAACTGAGAACAAGTTTTACAGTTAATTCTCATAATACAACTCATTGAGGACAGGAGTCCTGCATGGGAAGTAAGTGCACAATGGCCCCTGTTGTTAATTTAACAATTAACATGCTTATGTATGATGCCAGTGATCACCTGAGGCTCTTGAAATGAGCTGCTATGGCTGTGGAAACATTTTGAATCCACAATCACTGGGCCAGCGCTGCGGCTCACTTGGCTAATCCTCCGCCTGTGGCACCAGCACCCCAGGTTCTAGTCCCAGTTGGGGCACCAGATTCTGTTGCTCCTCTTCCAGTCCAGCTCTTTGCTGTGGCCTGGGAAGACAGTGGAGGATGGCCCAAGTGCTTGGTCCCTGCACCTGCATGGGAGACCAGGAGGAGGCATCTGGCTCCTGGCTTTGGATCGACACAGCATGCCGGCCGTAGTGGTCATTTGGGGGGCGAACCAACAGAAGGAAGACCTTTCTCTCTCTCTCTCTCTCTCTCTCACTGTCTAACTCTGCCTGTCAATAAACAAAGTGGAAGTTCTCTCCTCCCTTCAGAGAAAAGTACATCCTTCTTTGATGGCCACTTCTTTCTACTGGGGTCTCTCTCACAGAGATCCTTCATGTAGGACAATTTTTACCACAGTGTCTTGGCTTTCCATGCCTAAAATGCTCTCATGCGCTTTTCAGCCAGACAAGAATGCCTTAAGGGCTGGTTCTGAGGTCAGAGTGCTGCTTAAAATAATTGTCATTCTGTGCCTGCTATGTGAACTGCTTCCCATGTTGGAACATTCTCTACTTTTTAATTCTTTCTATTATTATTAGCAGGCACTTGATCTTATTTATATGATCCCTTTAACACTTAATCCCATCTATTGATCACTTTAAAAATTAATATGCTCACTTTAACACTTATGATGGCATTTTTACCACACAGCTAAATGGGATTTGGGGTCCCCTGACAAGTTTTTAAACTGTACCCTTAGAAGTAAGTCCATTGGAATGTGTGCAGAACTATACAGCTTTATAGTTATAAACTTTCTCCTCCCTCATTATTCAGACTCTTATTTTTTACTGAGATCTATTTTCAGTGGACTTTCAACAAATAATATGAAGAAGAGAAAAAAAACCTTTTCTTGATAGTCAAGTCAAGGGCTGTTCAAGTCATTGCTCCTCAAAGTGTAAATTTTACTTCTACAGATTTCCTTTAGGTGCTCTATTAGTTATCACAGGTCAGAGAGAACATGTGGTATTTATCCGTTTGTGTCTGGCTTATTTCACTAAGTATGATGTTTTCCAGATCCATCCATTTTGTTGCAAATGACCAAATTTCATTTTTGTTACCACTATGCAATATTACTTAGCATATATATCCCATAATTTCTGTATCCTGTCTTCAGTTGACAGGCTTTTAGGTTGATTCCGTGTCTTCGCTATTGTGAAATGAGTTGCAATAAATAGGGGAGTGAAGATAACTCTTCTTTGCTCATTTCATTTCCTTTGGGTAGACTCCCAGGAGTGGTAGGTCATATAGTAGGTCTATATTTAGATTCCTGAGGTTTCTCCACACTGTCTTCCATAGTGGTTTTACCAGTTTGCATACCCACCAACAGTGGATTAAGGTACCCTTTTCCCCACATCCTCGCCAGCATTTGTTGTTTGTAGATTTCTGTTTGAAAGCCATTCTAACTGGGGTGAGGTGAAACCTCATTGTGGCTTTGATTTGCATTTCTCTGATGATTATTGATCCTGAACATTTTTCATGTGTCTGTTGGCCATTTGGATTTCCTCTTTTGAAAAATGTCAGTTTAAGTCCTTTACCCGTTTATTTTATTTTTCCTATTTAAATTTGGTTTATTTATTTGTTTTTTAGAAAGCTTTTGTTTAGGGGCTGGCACTGTGGCCCAGCAGGTTAACTTCCTGGCTTGAGGCACCGGCATCCCATATGTGTGCTAGCTCAACTCCCAGCTGTTCTGTTCTGATCCAGCTCTCTGCTATGGCCTGGGAAAGCAGTGGAAGATGGCCCAAGTCCTTCAGATCGGTGCAGCTCCAACCATTGCGGCCAACTGGGGAATGAACCATCGGATGGAAGACCCCTCTCTCTTTCTTTCTCTCTCTCTCTCTGCTTCTCCTCTCTCTGTGTAACTCTGACTTTTAAATAAATAAATAAATAAATCTTTTTTTTAAAAAAGCTTTTGTTTAATAAATATAAATTTCAAAGGTACAATTTTGGAATATGGCAGTTCTTCCCCCCATACCTGCCCTTCCACCCCTACTATCATGCCACCTCCTACTCCCTCTCCCATCCCATTCTTCATTAAGATTCATGTTAATTATCTTTATATACAGAAGATCAACTCTATACTAAGTAAAGCTTTCAGCAGTTTACACCCACACTGACACACAAAGCATAAAGTACTGTTTGAAGACAAGTTTTGCCGTTAATTCTCATAGTACAACTCATTAAAGACAGAGGTCCTATATGGGGAGCAAGTGCACAGTGACTCCTGTTGTTGATTTAGCAATTTGTCGTGAGCTGCCAAGGCTATGGAAGCCCTTTGAGTCCACAAACTCTGTCAGTATTTAGACAGGACCATAAACAAAGTGGGAGTTCTCTCCTCCCTTCAGAGAAAGGTACCTCGTTCTTTGATGGTCCCTTCTTTCCATTGGGATCTCACTCACAGAGATGTTTCACGTAGGCCATTTTTTGCCACAGTGTCTTGGCTGTCCATGCCTGAATGCTATCATGGGCTTTTTAGCCAGATCCAATGCCTTAAGGCTGATTCTGAGGCCAGAGTGTTGTTTAGGGCATTTGTCATTCTATGAGTCTGCTGTGTGTCCCGCTTCCCATGTTGGATGGTTCTCTCCTTTTTAATTCTTTCTATTTTTATTAGCAGACACTTAGTCTTATTTATGTGATTATTTTGACACTTAATTCTACCTTTATGATCAATTATGAACTTAAACTGATCACTTTAACTAATAAGATGGCACCCAGCCCCATCTGTTCTTTCCACAAGACTCAAGAGTCTCCACTTGGCTGGTTGCTGGGCATGGACACAGGCTGGTACAGCTTTACATATGTCCAAAATGGCACCGTTTCTCTATCAGCTTGTTACAGGATGCCATTGCAGGGTGACTGGGGAGAGAGAAAGTGTGTCCCCACACCCTTTGTTTTTTCTCCTCTAGTTTGGCAGGTACACTATCCCCTACAAGCTCCAAGCCAGATTCCCTGTAGACTCTTCCTGCAGCTTTTATTCCAGTGGCTTGGGCTGCTGCAGTTTGGTCTCACCTCACTCTCCAGTGCTGGTGCAGAGGCTCTCTGCTGCAGGATTCCTGAACTGTGCATGTCCTCACTCTCTACATAAGTCCACTGTATCCCTCCAATTATTATGGAGTTTCCTCTGCTGTTTTCTCCTTAACTGTTCCCTGAGACTGCATTCTTTCCACTTTTTTTAAAAAAATATTTATTTATTTTGTTTGAAAGGCAGAGTTACAGAGAGGCAGAGGCAGAGAGAGGCGGCGTGGGTCTTCCATCTGCTGGTTCACTCCCCAGATGGCCACAATGGCTGGAGCTGCACCGATCCACACTTCAAATTATCATTTTGCAGTTGAAATTTAATTGTCATTTAAAATTAAAATATAAATCTGTTAAAATGGTGGCTGTTTGGCACAGTGATCAAGATACTGCTTGGAATGGTTGCATTCCATATCGGAGTGCCTCTATTGTTTACTTTTTAAGAAGTGTCTTAAGAGTGCAGTTGCTTTCCAGACCAGTTCCCAGTGAGCCACAGTTGCCTACCTCATAGAGATTCAGCATCTGGAAAATAGAAGCAGAGGGGAAATGTACCCTTAGGAGTCTAAGACCAGAAGAGGCACACTTTATTTCTCCTCAAGCCCATTTATCAATGCTAGTCATGTGGTCCCAATCTAACTATGTGAGTGTGGAAATTGGAAGAGAGCCACCTAATCTTTGGTAAATACCTTTCTCCTTTCTACATCTGATTACAAGTGAGATCTGTACTAAGAATGATTAGACAAGGTAATACCTCTTCTTGAAGTCTTTCTTGAACTTTGCTAACCATAGAATCATGGGGGAGCTTATTGTTACAGCAGGTTTCCAAGCTCATATATAAATTTCAGCTAAGTGCTTTAATCAAGTTTATTCCATGAAGAAGGTATGTGTGTTGTGTGATGCACTTGGAAAGAAGACTGCATTGTGGTACAAGTGAAAATTCTCTTTAAGGGACTAGAGTATAAATAAGATGAAACCCACATTAAAACAATTCATATGGGAAATTCACCATCTTTTGGAGTCATCCTTTCTATCTGTAAGGGAGTTCATTCTACCTTAATAGTGCTAGGAAGTTGGAAAAATACTACACCAACCCTTTGTAGGTGCTGCTAAAAGTACTATGTAGAAAATAATGTTAGAAAATGGACTTTTGTGGGTGCAAACTGTTGAAATCTTTACTTAGTATAGAGTTGGTCTTCTGTTTATAAAAATAAGTCAAAATGAATCTTAATGAAGAATGGAATGGGAGAAGGTGTAGGAGGTGGGATGGGAGTGGGGGTGGGAGGGTGGGTATGGGGGGAAGAACCGCTATATTCCTAATGCTGTACTTATGAAATTTGTATTCCTTTAATAAAAGCTTTCTTAAAAAAAAGGAAAAAAAGAAGAAAAAGAATAAGAAAATGAACTTTGTCCAGGCTCCTTACTTCTTCAAGATTTCTTCCTGCTTTGTCAATTGCTCTTGTTCTTGACTTAGGAAAAACAAAAGCAATAATGGAAAACATCATGTTTGCCTCTCATCAAAGCTTTGAAATAGACCTTTTCCTTTTTTCCTTTTCCTCCTAGATTGTATAACCAAGGCCCATTAGTAGTTATTCTTTGGAGGAAGAACTAGAAGATGATGATATTGGTAATTTTAAGTGTAGGCATGCATGAAAACTTCTTGAAAATCAGGTTACGGTATGTATTCTTATTTTAGATTTGCTCCTGTTAACATCTTCTCAATAAACAGGTGCATACACTTTCCCAAGCTGTCACTGTTGTTTATTTAGCCTGTTTGCTTCAAATTCTACTGATGAATGGTACCCAACCAGCTTGAAGCTTGACTTTTGGAAACTAGAGCCTTGAAGTTTTAATGAGACTTTCTAAAAAGTGAATGTCATGAGTTTGCTAGAATAGGAGCATCTCTCTCAAAGATAATGTATCACATTTGTATGTTAATTTTAGTTCAACAAATAGCAAAAATGATTATGAGTAATAGCTCTCAGCTTTCAGATAGTTCTTTTCATGTTCAAAGTGCTTGACAAACATTAATTAAATCACTTGCAGTCAAATTAGATAAATATGTTCTCTGTATGTGCATAGTTATACCTTCCAACCACACAGTCTTCTAAATCACATCACTGCAGATCAAACATTTTTTTTTTTTTTTTTTGCCATCTGAACTTGGTTGGCTGACACTGATTCCAAGCAACCGATAATTACTGAAAGGGCTAATCATGAGGCGAGATTATGTAAGCTTTCTTTGTTTTTAAACAAAAACATGAATTTATCCTTGATAAAAGGTACAGGATGAACCACAGAATAAAATGCTTCTGTCTCTAGGCCAGAAGGTAGCAATGATAAAGCAAATTCTCTCACATTATAGTGTTGGAATAGCTAAACCCTAATTTAAAGAGATCATTTCATCAACAGAGAATACATTTTATGCTTCCCAGGCTACTGATGATTTTGGCCTCTTTCAGTACCAATAACAAGAAGGCTTTTAAGGCTTAATATGGTGTTGATTTAAGCAATATGGTAATTGTTCACTAATGCTAGGAATCCTTGGTCACTACTGACTTTAGAAGCATTTGGGCCAAAGAATCAAACATAGTTAATTTCAGGATTATTTTTAATATAACTTATAGTTATTTTTCTTTCATTGAATTTAATGAAGTTTTTCAAACCATCCCAAGAGATTAACTGCTCCCAATGGATCCCAAAGTGAAGTATATTCCAAATAAAAGAGAGTGCTAATAGCATTCAATCTTTCAATAACACCTAGCAAATTAATACACTCTACCAACCGACATCACACAATGGAGAGAAGGCATGAACGTGCATGTGTGGGCACATCTGAGCCAGAGTCAGATTTGCTTCTTTGAGATGCTGAGGCTTCAAATCTGTTGATGGAGGGGACTTAAGTTTCTCCTTCCACCTTACCAAGTTAATCTAGTCTGTTTCCAGGGATGGGAAGTTCTCGTTAACTGTCTTGCAGTTTGCTGAACAAAAAAACATCTAGTTGAACACTTGTTTTCTTCCAGACTGTGGAAACACCAGTTGGAGTCATGGTAACTATTCACGTGCATCTCACAGAATGGTATTTGTCCTAGACAGATTGATAGATAGATACAGACATAGATATAGATACATAGATATAGATATATGCTAACCTGTATGCTTGCAAGCACAAGATGTGAGCTAGTCTTTCCCAGTTAAACCTGGAATTCAGAGAGAATATATACTGTCCACGATCATATCTATAGCCCACATGGATGATGAAGACATATGCATTATGGTACCATGTTTGTCTTAGTGTTTCTACTGTTAGGCTCTTACCATTTCCCAGAAATGAGAGCAAAGATTCTCTGAGTACAGTTAAAGCAAGGAGTCATTGATGTGAATGACTTTTTTTTTGTTCCAGAAAGACATATTGGGTATATCTTTAAGGTGTAAGTTTCATTCTCCCTTCAGTATGGAGACAAAACCTTAGATATGAATGGAATATTTAAATGAGGCTAGGAATTCAATAGTATCTCAAAACATAAATGGCCTTGAAACACATGTTATGTTTTGTACATTTTGTGTTGTATGGACTCGTACAGTTAAAGTTTACCTACCGCATTTCCTCACTTCTTAGCACTCCAATCTACAGAAGTGCTCCTCTTGCAGGTCACACACAGCATGGGTGTGTGAACTTTAATGCTTTTGTTCTTGACTTTTCTGCTGCAGCTGACACTAAGGACCCTTTCCAAGCAATACCACCTTCCGTCCCTTATAAATACTCCATACTTGATCTTCTTGGCATTTTGTCCACCTTGTTAACCTTGTCATCAACTTTGTCTACTTCATATCATCTTGTGCCTGGATTATCACGGAGGCTTCCACTCCTTTTTCACATCCCAGTAGTTCCCTCCTGGATTCCAAAATACCAGAATGGCAAATGTTTCAAATATCCATTCTTCAACCTGAACTCAAAAGTCCTTTTTGCCCACAAAGTCTTACTTAACCTTCCCTACTTCATTGCCCTTTCTTTCTTCCTTGTTTCTTACCCTCTGAACATAGGTGGCTTTTTTTGTAGTCTCAAATGCAAAGAGATTGGCCTCTCCTTAGGGCCCCTGAGAGCAGGGGATATTTCCTATACGAATTTACCTTTGGTTGCCCCTAGAACAGTGCTCAAAGATAAATGAATATTTGTTGCATGAATAACTCTATAGGTTAGATCACTTCAATCCATTGAACTCTATTCCTATTTCTGTGTAAACATACACAACATTCCATACCACTTGGTCTCACTGTCCATGGCATGTATTTTCTATTATGTCAGATGCAGTGACTACTTATTTGAAAAGCAGAATAACACACACACACAAATATACACATACACACACACACAGGGAGAGAGGGGTAGGGTGAGGGGATTGCATCTCTAGGTTCATTCCAAAAATGGCTGCAACATCCAGGGCTGGACCAGGCCGAAGCCTGGTGCCAGGAGCTAGGAGTCAGGAACTCCAGCTAGGTTTCCCACATGTGAGGCAGGGGTCCAAGCACTCGGACCATCATCCACCACCTTTGCCCATGGATTAGTAGGGAGGTGGATTGGTAGTGGAGCAGCCAGGACTCAAATTGGCAGTCTGATATTCCTTGTAAGTGGTGGCTGAACCTTCTGTGCCAAAATGCCAGCCCCTGCATTGACCTTTTTTCCTTCAACTAGAATTTAATTTCTTAAAGATAGAACTCTTTTTTTATACTTTTCCTGTCCTATAGTACTAGCAGAGTTTTGAGTACTATTTGGTATGTATTTAACAAACAACTATTGATTCATTTCTTATTGTAACAGTATAGACTTTCCATTGAACACTTTTACGTCAGTGAGGCTGAGAGAGAAATAATAGGTAGAGCATAAAACACCAGCATCAGACCCATGGACAGGGAGACAGTGAGACTTTTCTTTCTTACTTTTATTTATTTTTTAAAGATTTTATTATTTATTTATTTATTTGAAAGGTAGAGCTACAGATAGGAATAGGCAGAGGGAGAGAGAGAGAAAGGGAGAGAGAGAGAGAGATCTTTCGACCACTGGTTCATTTCCCAAATGGCTGCGACGGCTGGAGCTGGGCCGATCCGAAGTCAGGAGCCAGAAGCTTCTTCTGGGTCTTCCACCTGGGTACAGAGGCCCAAGGGCTTGGGCCATCTTCTACTGCTTTCCCGGGCCGTAGCAGAGAACTGGTTTGGAAGGGGAGCAGCGTGCCCATATGTGATGCCGGCACTGCAGGCCAGGGCTTTCACCCACTGAGCCTTGGCGCTGGCCCCCTTTCTTACTTTTAATTCTGAAAACTGCAGTTTTCCAGAATGAAGATGTGATGAGGACAATCTCCTTAGGAAAATATCTTGCTGCTGTAGTAGTAATTTAGAGGCTGTCCCATGAGCGCTGAGCATTTTGTTGTTCTAAGATGCTAAGGTCCTTGATATGGTTATCAACTCTTGGTACAACCCTAAAGTCATCTGGGGCTTCTTATTCTTCTTGGAGCCCCATATTTATTCACTGAATCCAGGCTTCTTCCTTAATGGCACTTAAGTCCATCCCTCCTTTATAAATCCCTCTTGCTTCTTCAGCATCTGACAAAACTATGTCTCCTTATTGTTTCCTTCTTCTCTCCAACCTAAGTACATTCAGGATGCTTTGGTATTGGAATACATTTCTTGGGCTCAAATTCAGGCCCTGGATCAATGGTTCTACTATGTTTCTTTAGCTTGGTTTACTATGGTTCTAAAATGAATCTGCTTTCTTACTTCAGCTGATCTAACTTTCCCCAATTTTTTGGTACACTCTTTTTCTTCCTTGTGTCTTTGTTGAAGCAATTTCCTTTACTTTCTCCCCCTGCAATCCAACCCACATTATAATTTTCCTTTTTTGTCTTTTTGTTGTTGTTGTTGTTGTTAACAAAGTCTTCCCTTCACATGTGTAGACTGTTCTCCAGCTTAAATGTTGGAATTTGTAATTGAGTCCTTCACTATTAATGTTGACATCACTTTACTTTTTTATTTATTTATTTATTTTTTTTATTTTTGACAGGCAGAGTGGACAGTGAGAGAGAGAGAGAGACAGAGAGAAAGGTCTTCCTTTGCCGTTGGTTCACCCTCCAATGGCCGCCGCGGTAGCGCGCTGCGGCCGGCGCACCGCGCTGTTCCGATGGCAGGAGCCAGGTGCTTCTCCTGGTCTCCCATGGGGTGCAGAGCCCAAACACCTGGGCCATCCTCCACTGCACTCCCTGCCCACAGCAGAGAGCTGGCCTGGAAGAGGGGCAACCGGGACAGGATCGGTGCCCCGACCGGGACTAGAACCCGGTGTGCCGGCGCCGCAAGGCGGAGGATTAGCCTGTTGAGCCACGGCGCCGGCCCACTTTACTTTTTTTTAAAGATTCATTTATTTGTTTGAAAGGCAAGGTTACAGAGAGGCAGAGGCAGAGACCGAGAGAAAGGTCTTCCATCTGCTGGAATGGCTGCAATGGCTGGAGCTGGGCCGATCTAAAGCTAGAAGCCAGGAGCTTCTTCCAGGTCTCCCACACGGGTGCAGGGGCCCAAACACTGGGGCCATCTTCCAGTACTTTTCCATGCCATAGAAGAGAGCTGGATCAGAAGTGGAGCAGCCGGGCCCATGTGGGATGCCAGCACTGTAGGCGGCAGCTTTACCTGCTACACCACAGTGCTGCTGGCCCCTCATTTTACTTCCATTTCAATTCACCCATAACATTGCAATCTTAACAATAGGAGTTTTTTAATCCATACAAAAAAGCGGAGTCCTTGGCACTTCTGAAGATGAATGCACTTGGTAGCATTGTGGCACCAGAGACCCAAACCAGAATTGCCAGGATCTTGTGTATGAAGCCTAACTGCATGAGATTAAAGTTGTAAAACAGGAATCACTGAACAAGTAGAATGAAATGGCCTCTAAAAGCGATACCTTGCTAGCTAATGCCAAGCTCAGTTTCATACATCAGTCAAGCCATGTAGGCAAAGCTGCTAAGTCAAAGAATTCTGATGTGAAGAGTTTACGTTAAGATTAACTCTAGCCAAATGCTGGCAAGCACATGAAACTCTAGGTCTGAGTTTGAATCCCGGATTTGTTTCCAATTAAGTTGAGTAATATTGAGTAGGCAACTTACCCTCTCTGGGCTTTAGATCTTTTTCAGTAAAATGGAAAGATTCCAACTGATGCTAAAGACTGGATACTTCAGTTATAAGAATGTATGATTCTATTTCTAAGGCAGTGAAACAGCCATCGCCTTTGAGGTTTCTCAGGTACTTGGTTCTACAGAATAGGATTCACTACTTTGCTGTGTAGTTGGAATTCTCACTCTCAGGCTTTTTGGCGTTCTCTTTTTTGTTTCCCAATTTGTGTGAAAGTGGATGGACAGATGGTTGATTAGGCTTTCACATGCTTGCAACACTGTTGTTTGGTTTAACAATGGTTTTCAACTTTGAGGGTCCACATAGAGTGTGGATTTTATTTAGAATGGAAGATAGCTTTATGTGTTCAATTTAACGGTAATAATGTTTATTCACATAATAACTTAGAGCAACTTGTGGATGTTAACTCCAAAGGCCTAATCAGTTTCCTTTATTTTGGTGTGCTTAACTCATTTCCAGAATACAGACTAATTCTTCCATCTTGCAGTTTTAAAGATGAAGTTACCGAATAAACCAAACATTGAGTGACAACCGCGTTTTGCCTGTGACTGAATCATTTAACCCACAACTTCCTTCCAAAGATAAAATCCTTTAATTCAGAGTAACAGAAATTTAGAGGAAGGGACAAATACCTCATTTACCCAGCAGCACACAAGAGACCTAAGGGCTCCTGGTACTCTTTCTACTGACTGTGTATTTTATGAATAATAGAGCTGACTAAACGTGAGATTAGGTCGCACTGAAAAAAAAAATTCAAAATTCGTGAATTGTAAACCCCTACAGAAAATTCCATTCCGTAAAATCTAAGTGGTCAGTTAATACATTATCACAAAGTATATGTAAACCTGTGCAAGTCAAAAGATGGTCAACACTGCAATCGCTTCGCGATTTTTTTAACTGATCCAAGGTGACTCTACATGTTAAGTGCATTGCTGAATACGCAAACTGCATTTGAAGTACACATGTCAGACCCCACAGAACGTGCCACGTACAGGTAGAGGAGAGTGAGCCTGCCAACGGGGAACCCACAGGGGTCCAGGGGAAGGGCAATGGGGCCGCGCTGGCCAAGCAGGCGCTGAGGAGGTCTGAGCTGCAGAGAAGGTACAGGTGACCAGGAAGGAGCCGGGAACGCCCCGGAGCTCCGAGGTCGCAGCAGGCCGCGGAGAAGAGCGACAGGCCAGCAGGGGCTGGTAGGAAAGCAGCGTGAGGAAAGCGGGGCCGACCTAGCGGGCAGCGCGGACCTTGCGGTAGGAAAGGCAAGGCGCAACGCGGGCTCAGGACAGGACCAGAGGTGTAATGCGCAGAGTACGGAAAAGCTACAGCGGCGCACGTGGACGCCGGGAGAGGAGGGGAAAGAGCGCGCGGGCAGGCGGGGAGCCGAAGCGAGGCCTGCGGGCAGCAGGCAGGTACGACCGGACGGGCCCGCGGAACCCAACAGCGCACACCGCCCGGGAAGGCGCGAGCGCAGCGTCAGGGACCCACAGCGCCCGCCGAGCCAGGGCCGCGCAGGAGGCGGGGCCTCAGCACGCAGGCGGGCCGAGGGGCGGGGCGTGTGCTTGACGCGCCCGGAGGCCGAGGCGGCCGCGGGCCGGGAGGGGCGGCGGCATCGGTGGCGGCCGCGGGGGAGGGGCCCGGCGTCAGCGCGTCGCCGGCTGGGCCGCGCCGGTGGCCAGGAGGGAGAGACAAGGAGGAGGAGGAGGAGGAGGAGGTGAGTAGGCTCCGGGCTGGGGAGCCGCGCGGGCCGGCAGGGAGGCGGGGAGCGCAGCCCCTCCCCTCCCCGCCGCCCGCCTCGCGGGGCCGCGCGGCGCGGAGTTCCCAGTGGGGCAGCGGCGGCGGCGGCGGCGGCGCGAGAAGTGGGGGTTGGGGGCTGGGAGCTGGGGGTGGGGGGCGGAGCTGAGGGCCGCGCGCTTCCCGGGCGCACGCGCTGCGCTCCGGGCGCCGCCGTCCGCCCGCTTCTCGGAGCGCGCCAGCCAGGCCTGTGCGTTCCGTGTTCTCCTTGCCAACTGGCCACGTTCTAATGTGTTCCCCTCGGCGTCTACCCGTGGAGCTGCCGGCTTCGCGCGGCCCGGCGCACTGCTTCCTCCTCACTGGGCCTGCGAGGGTGGCGGGGGGCGCGTCGCCGGGCTCGCTGTGGGGGCCTGCCTAGGCGGAGGGGTCTCCGCGTCGGCCGCTGGGCTCACGACGGCCTGCGGCCCCTCGCGAAGCGAGCCGGGCTCCCTCCTGAAGCGGGCCTTGTCGCCTGGCCCCGCTGTCACCCTCATCTGGGGGTTGCTGCCCAGCGCCCACTGCCCTCTGTCCGCACAGCGCGGAGGTCTCCCTGTGTCCCCCGCCCTCGATCCCTGCCGGAGGTGTCAGCCCTCGGCTGTTTTCCTTCCTCGGCAGCCAGCTGTTCCGGGAGGAGAGGTTTTCTGACTCTAAGCCCTGTGACTCCCGCAGTGTCCCCAGCTAAGTTGCAATGAGACATTCATGTCAGCTGTAGCAAAACTTGGAGGCTTCGGAGGGAACCGTGTTGCATCAGATTATCTTTGAGATCCTTTTTAAGTCGGGGCCTTGGGGCCGCGTGAAGCGGTGTTCAAAGAGGAGGCTTCACACTTTTTCTCCACCTGTAGCGCAGTTTGAAGTGGAAAACGCGCGTTGACGGCGATTTTCCGCACCAGGTGGATTTCAGTGTGCCGCCCGCGTGTGTCCTGGCTCGCCTGGGTTTACTTGCTGCTATTCCTGAAGTTGATTTGAAAGCTTAACACAGTGGTCAGGTAAAGAAACTGCTGAGGAGGGCACTGTAGCTCAGTGGAGCCATTTTATTGGCTTCTGTTAACCCGCTTAACCTTATGCTTTAAGCATGACAGGTTCTGTAGGAACCCACATACCAAGTGCAGTATTGAATTTTAATTAGTACATTCTAGGCTTGTCTTGGAATAAACTCTCTCCCACTTTCCTTTTCTTCCATATTTTCCTTAGGGTCCCTGCTGCATTTAATGAAAAAGTTTATTCAGGGTTGGAGTACGTTTTGAAACATGAAACTTTTCTTTGACGAACTTGAAAGCAATGAGTATGTAAAATCTGAACTATCATGAGGTAGGAAGCAGTGCATTTTGTAGCAGTACAATTTGAGAAACTAAGACTGTCTCTGTACTCCTGTTTCGAACTCCTGTGGACATTTTAATCTGGTGAACTAGGGAAGCACAGAATTTTTTATATGTAAGGGACCTTAGGAGTGTAATCCTACCCCATTGTTTTACAGAAAGAATTTAAGAACCAAAGACAGTTTTTGGGAGAGATTTAGCAGCAGTTGAATAGAAACAGTTGCTTTAATTCACTAACAGTTTAGCTAGTTAATTCAGATACGCTCAATGGATAATCTTGTACTGTAGCTTGATTATGATATCTTGAAACTAAGTAATTACTGTTTTTTTTTTTTGCTTATATAAGTATATAGTTTGTGATTGAGACCCATTCCATTCATTAATAATGATGCAAATTATATTTAGGAGTTATTTACATTCTGTCAGTTGAAACAAACATTACTTCCTAGTTTTGTTTGAATTTAGTAGTTATTTTCACTTCTTTATTCATATTCTTAAGATAGTCTGTATCCGTCCCTGGTGATTGGTATTTTAAAGCTCTTAGACTTAAGGTATATATAACCTGGATATTAGAAAGGGAGATCCTATGCACTTGTAATGATTGAATTCCCACCTCACCAACATCACTTTTTTTGGTGGGCCTCAAATGCAGGAGTCGTGTAGTCTGAGTCTGCTTGGGGTGGAGTGAATTTTTTGTATCTCCCATGGCATGATGTTTAATATAGTGTAAATGCTTGTGGCATTGTTGGACTTAATGAAATTTATCAAGGTAGTGGAGTGCTTGGAAGCCCTGAATCAAAGTACCTCATTTCCTTTTGTGTGTTGAACCAGATACTCTGTTAGGATGAGTTACAACATTGAAAGAGATAATGTGGAACCAAATATTGTAGACAAATTGGGAGAAGAAACTTAACATTGATAATTTTGTCCTTAAAATATTGAAACTGGAAGTGGACATTATTTAAATTTAGTTATGGAGCACCTCAGTTGAGTTAGAAAATGCAGTTTCCACTGGGGCAAAATTTGCCAAACATGAATTAACTGGTGCTCTAATTGTTACTGCTGGCCAAGTTCTAAAGCCGTGGTTTCACTTTACAGGGACATATTTTTCAGCATATAGACCTTTAAAAGGAACACAACTTTTGAAGTTCAGACTGCTTTGGCAAGCTATTCTGAATTGATATTTTAAGCACTTTTAGGTCCTGTTTGTTATGTTGAGCTTCATGTTGGCAAGAGAGAAAAACCCTGCATCTTTTTCTCTTAGGAATATATTTTTTTTTCTAATAAAAAATTAGTTTTAATGTGCAACAATTTTTTAACATTTTGCCACATTCACTTCATAGGTAGATATTATATGCATGCACATATATGCTGTTTCTTGAAAACAAGGATATTCCTATCCCAAAATGTGGGATTCATGACAGTGATCATAATGTGGGGAGAGAAGGTTATATTGTCATGTACGTGGAATAATTCAGTGAAACAATATATATATATATATATTTTGACAGGCAGAGTGGACAGTGAGAGAGAGAGAGAGAGAAAGGTCTTCCTTTGCCGTTGGTTCACCCTCCAATGGCCGCCACGGTAGGCGCGCTGCGGCCGGCGCACAGTGCTGATCCACTGGCAGGAGCCAGGTGCTCTCCTGGTCTCCCATGGGGTGCAGGGCCCAAGCACTTGGGCCATCCTCCACTGCACTCCCTGGCCACAGCAGAGAGCTGGCTTGGAAGAGGGGCAACCGGGACAGGATCGGTGCCCCGACCGGGACTAGAACCCGGTTTGCCGGTGCCGCAAGGCGGAGTGTTAGCCTATTGAGCCGTGGCGCTGGCCTCAGTGAAACAATATTTGTAACTGTGTACCAAGTAATATATCTACACGACTTTAATACTCTGTTACATTAACATACCTAAGAGAAAATGTGATGTTTGGCTGATTTCACTTTGTGTAATCTCCAATTCCATACATTTTGTTACAGATATCAAGATTTCATTTTTTTTTTTTTTTTAAGATTTATTTATTTATTTGAAAGGCATAGTTACTGAGAGGCAGAGCGAGAGGGAGAGATATCTTCCATCTGCTGTATCACTCCCCAAATGTCTGCAACAGCTGGAGCTGGGCTGATCTGAAACCAAGAGCCAGGAGCTTCTTCCGGGTCACCCACATGGGTGCAAGAGTCCAAGGACTTGGACCATCTTCTGCTGCTTCCCCAGGTGCATTAGCAGGGGGCTGGATTGGAAGTGGAGCAGCCGGGACTTGAACTGACACCCATATGGGATGCTGTCACTGCAGGCAGTGACTTTTTTACCCACTACTCCATAGCCCTGGCCCTTGTTTTTTTATTTATGGCTGAGTAATATTTCATTACATATATATATATATATACACTGTATTTTCTATTTATCCAGTTATCAGTTGATGAGCATCTAGGTCAATTCCGTATCTTTGCTATTGTGAACTAGGCTGTTATAAACATGATCCTACATGTAGGTATCTCATATGCTAATTTCACTTCTTTTGAATATAGTACCAGGAGTAGGAATTAGGCATATTTCTTTTAAAGATTCATTCAAAATACAGTACAGATGAGTTTATTTATTTATTTATTTTAATTGGAGAGACAGGGAAACAGAACTCCCATCTGGTGGATCACTCCCCAGATGCCTGCAACAAGTGGGGCTGGTCCAGGAGGAAGCCAGGAACTCAATCCAGGCCTCTCCTCTGGGTGGGAGGAGCCCAGTTACTTGAGCTATTATTCCTGCCTCCCAGTCTCCATTAGCAGGAAGCTGGAATCAGGAGCTGGAGAGGAGTTTTAAACCCTGGTGCTCCAATGTGGGGTGCAGGTATCTTAACTAATGTCTCAACTGCTAGTCTAAATCCTTGTCCCTGGTTTCTTCAGTAGACCAGAATAGTGTGTTTTATTTCTAAATGAACATTTTTCAGGTGTTTATTTTGTGAAGTAACACAGTTCTATCCTCTGAATGCCTTTGGTAAAATTTGGGCCTAGTGGATGGAAAGCCCAATCCAGAGTGTTTTGGAAGAGGTGTAAAGCTAATAGCCTTCACAGGGGCAATGTCATAGAATGCCATCATTTATTTTCTGCTGAAGCTATTACTGGAAGCATTTATCCCAGTGCAGTAAGAGGGTGTTTAGTTTGTTCGAAGCAAATCATCTCAGGTTCTATCATTGCTGTTTCTTATGTCAATCTGTCTACCTGCCTATTCAGTGCCTTATCAGTCCCTTTTACCCAGACTGAAAATACATTAAGACACCTGCATTTTCTACAGGAGAAGGGCTCTAGAATTATTCTGGTGCCCTCAGCATCTGTTGCTTAAAGAGATAGGATATCTCATCATACCCTTGGCAAAGTTCAGGCACCACAAGGGACCTCAAATACAGGCATTCAGTTTGTGATATTTTCATTTTTAATAACAATTTTGTCATCAGCACTTTAAAAATACATGGCATCAGCACTTAACCAGGTGTGTGAGGCATTTAGAATATTTAATAGAATTAGGACACAGACAGTAAGAATTAGTTAGAAAAGTTATCTAATTCTTTCCCTCGCATTCTGTAGGGTCACACTGAAGACATTAAAACAGATGATAATTTTTAAATATTTATTTTTATAAATAACCATAAAAGCAGTTCCACACTCTTTTTAGTAAATGACAAGTAGTCCACAGATTTGAAATGTCTTTTGGTGTGCTTTTCCTGTTTGTATTCCAGGTCCTTTGTGGAACTGTAACCTTATCTTAAGCCTAACTAAGCACCCTCACATCTTGGCCATCTCCCTCTTGCCATCCCCTGTCATTTCAAGGGGCTGGCCTGGTTCCTGTCCACAGGTAGAAGGTTGGGATCTTGTTGAGTCAAGATACTGTGATATGATACTGTGTCCTGAATGCATGCTTACCAGATTGACCTAGTAATTACTGAGAGCTGAGATCTTTGTTAAAATCTGAACAGTTTTTGAGTTAGCCTTTCATTCATCTTATGGACTCCCTGGATTCATCCAGTCATGAGTCAGAGCCCTTTCCTGACTAGCCTGCCCTTTTGAGATTTCATTTGATCTGGTGTCTGTTATACATTCCCTAGAATGGTCATTTTCTGCCTTTTTTTTGGACTATGTGTAATCTGTGGGTTGGGACTGAATCTGTCCTGTTCCTGACAGTGTCTTCAGCACTCAATATAGTGCCTGGCACATAGCAAGGGATAAAAAAAAAATATTGCTTAGATATGAATTCATCCCAAGAGTAAGTTCTGTGTGGGAAACTGATGTTCCTATTGAAATTTAGAATTCATTCAAGAAATATAGATACTTCCTTGCTGTCATTAGTACTAGGACATTTGTATGTTTTCAGTGATAAGCATTATATAAAAATGACTTCATCTTTCATCTGAATGGACATTTATGTAAGAAAAGGTACATAATTATAAGGCATTTCACATTTCAGTTTTTCTTGAGTTTGATTAACATGAATATATTATATCTCTTATAAATAGAAGTTTTATGGCACTATAAAGAAGTGAGTTTAATGACCCTATTTTTGTTCATTAGTGATTATATACTAAAGAGTAAATTCTCATTAAAGGCCCTTAAATGCCTACTCATAAAAAAGAGAGACCTCTTTGATTTTGTTCTCTATACAATCCCAGTTATTGTATTGAGGTAAGCTATCAAGCTCTTTAGTAGTCTAAACTTTTAATTTGGTTTCAGAACAGTAATCATATATTGAACACCCAAATTACTGTGTCTTTAACAAGTAATACAAACACTCTGTATTAAAAAAGTAATGACCATAACTTTTCTTGTAGAATTTTTCGTGTTAATTTTTGAAAAAGAACTTTTGAACTAAATTTCCCATGAAGGCCAAATCAAATACTTTTAATGATAGTGGAGTTTATGTGTATGTGTAGATGGGAGGGGCAGTAATTTTTGTAGTGGTATTTTTAAGTGGACAGTTTACTAATTAGGTTGAGGTAAACACTTTACAACTCTAAAAGGAAAACTTCAATTATCTGAATGAAATGAGATACATGAAATTAATTTAGATAAGTGGGGGAATCCTTAGTGTAAATGATGCATGTCAAAGAACATGACCTCAATCTTGATTTTTTTTCCTCCTATATATCTGCTGGATTGTGATTATGTTGTTTTTCTTGTAAGAACTCATTGTTGGGAGGAGGTAAAGTTGCTCTATAGTTTTTTCCTTTACCACTGAAGGAATCTGGAATGTGGTATTCTGTGATGAGTATAATTGCTCATATCTCTCCTGTACTGCCTGCTGTTTAAGGTGGTATACCACAGCCTTCCATTTTGTCACCTTCCTGTCAGATGTGTGTAGGGGGACTCCTTGAGAAGACGGTATGTTTGAAATTGCAGCTACACTCCTGTATGCAATCTGAAGATGTTTATAGTTGGTAGAAGTTGAATTTCAACAAGTTGTAAGGGTGAATTAGGCTGCATAAACCTTGATTCCTTCCCTGTTCCTCTTCGGATTTAAATTAAGCAGCCATCTTACAATGTAAGCCCTTAAGATAGAAACAAACGTTAAAGCATTTACCTCTGACCTTTATTGATCTACATGAAATGGAAATTTTGCTGATTAGTTAGAGTTTGGGAAAATGATTTCTGCCATAGTTGACTAAATGTTGCCGCATTCCTGGGCTTCTGCCGTCTCAGAGCTTCATGAATTTGCAGATCCTGTGCAGCTATGATGACATTGCCTTCTAGGGTTTTGTTTTGTTTTTAAATGGAGGCAAGTTTGTCTCAGCCACAGAGATGTGTGCTGACACCTTTGTAAGTGAATTTACTTCTTACTTTAACATTACATATAGTTTCTTTCCTTAAAGCACCTGAAAACAAGGCTCTTTTAAGCATGCATTAACTTCCCTTTCACCACTTGGTCTTTAAGGTACAAGAAAGATGACTCATTTTGATTGTTTTGTATATAGTGGATATGATATCTGTAAGCTCTGTATCCATACCTTGTGAGCATTTCCTAGGTCTTTGAGGCCTTCCTAAATATGTGCTGGCAGTGTGACTGAAGATTTTGGGCTACAGGGTCAATCCCCAATGATTTTATATAATACATTTTATATGGGAGAGATAGTTGGTTAACTTTGAGTTTCAGTTTCTGCATCTATGAAATGGGGATAATATCCCTTGATACTGTTGAGATTTTTTTTTAAATTTTAGATGCAAAAATTTGATATTTAAACAGTGTGCATTAATAAGTTATTTAGATGATGGACTGTTCATTTTAATCTATTTGCTTTTAACTGACACATAAAAATTGTACATATTTATGCTGCCAGCTAATGTTTGAATACATCTATACATTGTATTATGTCCAATAAGGGAAAACATATGTATCAAACATTTAACATTTTTTATGAAAACATTCAAAATTTTTTTTCTAATTTTATTTTTTTAGAGAAATATTTGGTGCATTATCATTGTTTAATTTAAAAATTTTATTTATTAGAGGAGAGAGAAGAGGGAGAAGGGAGGGTAGGGTGTTTCCATATGCTCATCTTCTGGTTCACTCCCCAAATGCCCACAGTGGCCAGGGTTGGGCCAAAAGGAGCCATGAACTCAATCTAGGTATTCCATGTTGGATGGCAGGGACCCAGTTACTAGCACTATCACCTATTGCCTCCTAGAGTGTGTGTTAGCTGGAAGCTGGAATTGTGAGTGGAGCTGAGACTTGAACCCAGGCATTCCATTATGAAGTGTGAGTGTAGGCAAATATCCACTCCCATTATGATTATTTATAGTCACCCTACTGCAGCATAACATCAGAACTTCTTACTCCATTCTAACTATTATTTAGTGCCCATTAGTTAACCTTTCTCTATCCGGTACTCCTTCTCATTCTCCTCAGCTTCTGCTAATCACCATTATGCTCTTACTGCTATGTGATAAACTTAAATTCCACATATAAGGGAGATCATACAGTATGATTCTTTTGGTACTTGGCTTATTTCACTTAACATAATGACCTCCAGTTACCTCTATGTTGTTGACAAGATTTCATCTTTTGCGCTGGCATCATGGTGCAGTAGGTTAATCTTTGGCCTGTAGCGCCGGCATCCCATGTGGTCGCCAGTTCTAGTCCCAACTGCTCTTTTCCAATCTAGCTCTTTACTGTGGCCTGGGAAAGCAATAGAAGATGGCCCAAGTGCTTGGGCCCCTGCACCCGCATGGGAGACCAGGAAGAAGTACCTGGCTCCTGGCTTCAGATCGGCACAACTCTGGCCATCTGGGGAGTGACCAGCGGAAGAAAGACCTTTCTGTCTGTCTCTCCCTCTCACTGTCTGTAATTCTACCTTTCAAATAAATAAAATCTTTAAAAAAATTTCATCTTTTTTTATTAAAGATTTATTTATTTATTTGAAAGGCAGCGTTACAGAGAGAGAAAGAGAGAGAAGTCTTCTATACACTGGTTCACTCACCAAATGGCCACGACAACCAGAACTGAGCTGATCCGAAGCTAGGACCCAGGAGTTCTTCCGGGTCTCCCATGCAGGTGCAAGGGCCCAAGCACTTTGGCCATCTTCCATTGCTTTCCCAGGCCATAGCAATGAGCTGGATTGGAAGTGGAGCAGCCGGTACTTGAACCAGTGCCCATATAGGATGCCAGCACTGCAGGTGGTGGCTTTATCCACTACACCACAGTGCCAGACCCAATTTCATCCTTTTTAATGACTGGATAGTATTCTGTTCTGTATATGTTCCACATTTTTTATTTTTATTTTTAATTTTTTTAAAAGATTTTATTTATTTGAGAGGTAGAATTACAGACAGTGAGAGGGAGAGACAGACAGAAAGGTCTTCTGTCTGTTGGTTCACTCCCAGATGGCTGCAATGGCTGGAGCTGCGCCGATCCGAAGGCAGCAGCCAGGTGCCTCTTCTTGGTCTTCCACATGGTGCAGGGGCCCAAGGACTTGGGCCATCTTCTACTGCTTTCCCAGGCCATAGCAGAGAGCTGGATTGGAAGAGGGGCAGCTGGGACTAGAAATGGCACACATATGGGATGCCGGTGCCACAGGAGGAGGATTAACCTACTGCGCCATGGCACCGGCCCCTCCACATTTTCTTTATTTGTCAGTTGATGGACACTGCTGCCTTAGGCATGGAACACAGATGTCTCTTTGACAGACTGATTTCACTTTCCTTGGATGTATACCCAAGTAATGTTGAATCACATTGTAGTTCTGTATTTAGTGTTTACGGAAGCACATACTGTTTTCCACAGTAACGTACATTCATTACCTTTTTCTCTACATCTTTGCCCAGATTTGTTATCTTTTGTCTTTGTGATAATCTCATTGTGGTTTTGATTTGCATTTCCCAGAAGAATAGTGATATGAGCATTTTGCATGTACCTGTTGGCCATTCTTATGTCCTTTTTTTTTTTGTGTGTGTGTGTGTGGGGTGGGGGGTGAAAAGAACTTGAGAATTTATTGTAATCTATTTTTTTCTTTTTTTTAACTTTTATTTAGTAAATATAATTTTCCAAATTACAGTTTATGGATTACAATGGCTTCCCCCCCGCATAATTTCCCTCCCACTCGCACCCCTCCCATCTCCCGCTCCCTCTCCCATTCCATTCACATCAAGATTCATTTTCAATTATCTTTATATACAAAAGATCGATTTAGTATATATTAAGTAAAGATTTCATTAGTTTGCACCCACACAGAACATTAAGTGTAAAGTACTGTTTGAGTACTAGTTATAGCATTAATTCACATTGGACAACACATTAAAGACAGAGATCCCACATAAGGAGTAAGTACACAGTGACTCCTGTTGTTGACTTAACAATTTGGCACTCTTGTTTAAGGTGTCAGAAATCTCCCTAGGCTCTAGTCATGAGTTTCCAAGGCTATGGAAGCCTCTTGAGTTCGCTGACTTCGAACTTATTTAGACAAGGTCATAGTCAAACTGGAAGTTCTCTCCTCCCTTCAGAGAAGGGTACCTCCTTCATTGATGGCCCATTGTTTCTACTGTGATCTCACTCGCAGAGACCTTTCATTTAGGTTTTTTTTTTTTTTTTTTTTTTTTTGCCAGAGTGTTTTGGCTTTCCATGCCTAAAATACTCTCATGGGCTCTTCAGCCAGATCCAAGTGCCTTAAAGGCTGATTCTGAGGCCAGAGTGCTGTTTAGGACATCTGCCATTCTACGAGCCTGCTTTGTATCCCACTTCCCATGATGGATCGTTCTCTCCCTTTTTGGTTCTATCAGTTAGTATTCACAGACAGTAGTCTTGTTTGTGTGATCCCTTTGACCCTTAGACCTATCAGTGTGATCAATTGTGAACTGAAATTGATCACTTGGACTAGTGAGATGGCATTGGTACATGCAGTCTTGATGGGATTGTATTGGAATCCCCTGGCACATTTCTAACTCTTCTGTTTGGGGCAAGTCCGATTGAGCATGTCCCAAATTGTACATATCCTCCCTCTCTTATTCCCACTCTTATATTTAACAGGGATCACTTTTCAGTTAAATTTCAACACCTAAGAATAAATGTGTGTTGATTACAGAGTTCAACCAATAGTATTAACTAGAACAACAACAACAAAAAATACTAAAACGGATCAAGTATTAAATTGTACATCAATAGGACAAGGGCTGTTTCTCATAGTGTCCCTTTCACTTCAACAGGTTTCCTTTTTTGTGGTTGGTTAGTTGTCACCGATCAGGGAGAACATATGATGTTTGTCCCTTTGGGACTGGCTTAATTCATTCAGCATGATGTTTTCCAGATTCCTCCATTTTGTTGCAAATTACCAGATTTCATTGTTTTTGACTGCTGTATAGTTTTCTATAGAGTATATGTCCCATAATTTCTTTATCCAGTCTACTGTTGATGGGCATTTGGGTTGATTCCAGGTCTTAGCTATTGTGAATTGAGCTGCAATAAACATTAAGGTGCAGACAGCTTTTTTGTTTGCCAATTTAATATCCTTTGGGTAAATTCCAAGGAGTAGAATGTCTGGGTTGTATGGTAGGGTTATATTCAGGTTACTGAGGAATCTCCAGACTGGCTTCCATAGTGGCTTAACCAGTCTGCATTCCCATGAACAGTGGGTTAGTGTCTCTTTTTCCCCACATCCTCGCCAGCATCTGTTGTTGGTAGATTTTTGTATGTGAGCCATTCTGACTGGGTTGAGGTGAAACCTCATTGTGGTTTTGATTTACATTTCTCTGATGGCTAGTGATCTTGAACATTTTTTCATGTGTCTGTTGGCCATTTGAATTTCCTCTTTTGAAAAATGTCTACTGAGGTCCTTGGCCCATCTCTTAAGTGGGTTGTTTGTTCTGTTGTGGAATTTCTTGATCTCATTGTAGATTCTGGTTATTAATCCTTTATCTGTAGCATAGTTTGCAAATATTTTTTCCCATTCTGTCAGTTGCCTCTTCACTTTCTTGACTGTTTCTTTTGCATTACAGAAGCTTCTCAATTTGATGCAATCCCAAATGTTAATTTTTGCTTTGACTGCCTAGGCTTCTGGGGTCTTTTCCAAGAAGTCTTTGCCAGTGCCGATATCTTGCAGGGTTTCTCCAATGCTCTCTAATAATTTGATGGTGTTGGGTCGTAGATTTAAGTCTTTAATCCATGTTGAGTGGATTTTTGTGTAAGGTGTAAGGTCCCTACCTTCATGCTTCATGCTTCTGCATGTGGAAATCCAGTTTTCCCAGCACCATTTATTGAATAGACTGTCCTTACTCCAAGGATTGGTTTTGGATCCTTGATCAAATATAAGTTGGCTGTAGATGTTTGGGTTGATTTCTGGTGTTTCTATTCTGTTCCATTGGTCTATCCATCTGTTTCTGTACCAGTACCATGCTGTTTTTTTTTTTTTTTTGACAGGCAGAGTGGATAGTGAGAGAGAGAGAGACAGAGAGAAAGGTCTTTCTTTTTGCCGTTGGTTCACCCTCCAGTGGCTGCTGTGGCCAGCGCATCTTGCTGATCTGAAGCCAGGAGCCAGGTGCTTCTCCTGGTCTCCCATGCGGGTGCAGGGCCCAAGGACTTGGGCCATCCTCCACTGCCTTCCCGGGCCATAGCAGAGAGCTGACCTGGAAGAGGGACAACCGGGATAGAATCCGGTGCCCCAACGGGGACTAAAACCTGGTGTGCCGGTGCTGCAAGGCGGAGGATTAGCCTGTTAAGCCACAGCGCCGGCCTACCGTGCTGTTTTGATAACAACTGTGAAGAATGTCTTTGGTATCTTGATTGTTATTGCATTGAATTTTATGTCCTTTTTTGATAAATGTCATTTAGATCTGTCCATTTTTAAATTGGATTATTTGGGGTATTTGCTGTTGTGTTGTTTGAGTTCCTTGTAAATTTGGGCTATTATCTCCTTGTCAAATGTTAACTTGCAAAGTATTTTCTTTTACTTAGTAGGTTGCCTCTTAATTTTATTGATTATTTCCTTTGTTGTGCAGAAGCTCTTAGATGAAATCACATTTGTCTACTTTTCCTGTATTTCCTGTGCTGTTGGAGTCTGATTAAAAAAAAAAAAAGATCCTTGCCTATTTCAATGCCTTGAAGTGCTTCCCTTGTGTTTTCTTCTAGTAGTTTCAGATTTTCATCTTGAATCCATTTTGTATTGCCTTTTGAAAATGGTAAGAGATATGGGGTCTAATTTGATTCTTCTGTGTGTGTATATACAATTTTCCCAGTACCATTTATTGAAAACACTGGCCATTTTCCCAGTGTGTATTTCTAGCATTTTTTTGTTGGCTTACCTCTAAGGTCACTATTCTGTTCCATTCATCTGTGTGTGTATTTTTATGCCAATACTGTGCTGTTTTAATTACTGTAGCTTTGTGACATAGTTTAAAGTCAGGTCATGTAATCTCTCCTGTTTTGTCTTTTTGCTCAAGATTGCTTTGACAATATTTGATATTTTTGTGGTTCCACACAAATTTGGTAGTATTGTGTCTAGTTCTCTGAAAAAAAAAATTGGTATGTTGATAGGGATTGCACAGATTCTGTAAATTGCTTTGTAATGCTGTGTAAATTGCTGTGTAATATTATTGATTCTTCCAATCTATGAACACGGCATGTCTTTCCATTTCTTTATGTCCTCTTCAGTTTCTTTCACCAGTGTTTTATGGTGTTCACTGTGGAGACCTTTGCTTCAATTTTTTCCTAGGTATTTTTTTTTGTTTGTTTGTAGCTATTTTAAATGAGATTGCTTTCTTGATTTCTTTTTTTTTTTTAATTAATTTATTTTTTTTTTGCCAGGCAGAGTTAGTGAGAGAGAGAGAGAGAGAGAGAGAGAGAGAAAGTTATAGACAGTGAGAGAGAGACAGAGAGAAAGGTCTTCTTTCCGTTGGTTCACTCCCCTAATGGCTGCTACGACCGGCACTGCGCCGATCGGAAGCCAGGAGCTGGGTACTTCCTCCTGGTC
Organism: Lepus europaeus; assembly: GCF_033115175.1. Classification (NCBI taxonomy): domain Eukaryota; kingdom Metazoa; phylum Chordata; class Mammalia; order Lagomorpha; family Leporidae; genus Lepus; species Lepus europaeus. Next base: position 85,705,836 of record NC_084827.1, on the reverse strand, counting down.
TCCTATGCAGGTGCAGGGACCCAAGCACTTGGGCCATCCTCCACTGCCTTCCAGGGCCACAGCAGAGGGCTGTACTGGAAGAGGAGCAACTGGGACAGAATCCGGTGCCCTAACCAGGACTAGAACCCGGGGTGCCCGCGCCGCAGGCAGAGGATTAATTAGCCTAGTGAGCTGCAGCACTGGCCCGCTTTCTTGATTTCTTTTTAGATGATTTTCCATTGGTGTGTAACAATGCTGCTGAGTTTTGTAATTTCACTTTGTTTTCTGCTTGTCAAGTTTTGGTATACTATCAAAAAATAACATGCACAATTAACCTGGCAGGATATTAATATTAATACATACTTCTGTTTTGTTGCTACATATTTGTGCAAGGCCATTTTTTTTTCCATTTAAATCAATCAGTCACAACAGATTGTATGAGAAACTGTTACGAGTGTCCAACTGTCATCTATTAAGGTAGAGATGAAAGAAATTCACAAAACTTATTTGTCAATATCATTTCTCTAAGATTTTTTTTAAATTTTGGAAAGCAATTATTTTAAACAAAATGTGTTACTAAATATGTTACATTAAAGTTTTTTGAATAAATATTAAAATTTAATGTAAGTATTAATGATTATATTCCACATAGACAAAAGTTCTTAATGACTGCTCAATAATTTTTAAGAACACAAAGGAATCCTGATACTAAAAAGCTTGAGAATGATTTCTTTAAGGGAAGGTGGCTGGACTCAACAAATTAGTGAAGTTCTAAAGTTTTAGTCTTTTGAATACTCCTTTGAAATGAGGTCTGCGTGCCTCTGATTTCTTTTTCCGATTGGAAGGATATGTCGCTGGACTTCCTGGGACATACATATATTTTCAAAAATTTTCATATTTATTTAAGATGATGTTACCTATGTGGTTGCTGTCCCAAATTGAGATATGGTTCATGGTTATTCCAGTTGGTCTGTTCATGTCTGATACTGCTCTTTTGCTTGTGAGATGTGCATGTAGTTTTCACAGTTGTTCACTGTGGTAACCTACTTCAGGATTACAGTGAGACACACTTTTCTGAAACAAAACTGTCGTTTTCTCTGAAGTGTGTATACGAGGCTAATCTTTCCTGACGTTTCATAGTTATTTCCTGGTACAGCCAATCTACAATTTCTGAATGTTGTGAATTAGTTATTTTCAATAATATGATATGAGTTACAGATGGATTCTGTAGTGCTGTTAATATAATGGGCATTACACCTCATTGTGAGCCATTAACATCTTTCTGTGGAGAATTATATTTTGACTCATGGAAATCTAGCCAAATATGTGTCTTCATTGCACTACAGCAGTGGCAGGAAATCTCTGCTTTTGCTTTTCAGTGGAAGCAGAATTATTAGAGCTTTAACAGCAGCAAGAGAGAGATTCTTAAGCTGTCCATGCTCAAGAGTCATAGGTATCTTGGGCATTCTATCTGGGTATAAGTTGTTAGGTAAAATTTTCAGGTAAAGCAGGTATAGAAATTTTGGACCAGCTACTAGTGAAGGGATGTTCTAGAATATGCTAGGGGATGATATATTCCCTTTTGTGGCAGAGGCTAAAAATAAATATCTGAAGTTGTATATTTGTAGGTAGGGATATCTCTCTGCATGTTTGGAGTTTGTTTTCTTGCTTGGTTATTTTATCAGCTGAATATAAGCAACAGAATGACAGACTGGTTGGGAAGGTTGAACTGATCTTAGGCCAAAATTTTGAAGGTAAAAGGAAGGTGATGAACTTCAGGAACAGTCAGAATCAGGAGTGGTGGAGTGTTGGATATACAGGCTATTCCCAAGAACCCCCAAACAAATATTCACTCCAGTGTGGATGCTACAGGCAAGAATAGAACTTTGGATCAGCAGTACTGTTTAAAAGCATGCTATGACATAACCTGTTGTCCTGGTGTGTCTGGCAGGAAGTACAGCTATGTAATACATTGGTATCTAATACAGGAAGCCTGTTACGAAGAATGGTTGATATAAAGTAGAAATCTAGAATCAGAAATCTAGATCACAGCAGAGGCCAAGATTGGAAAACTGGAATTTGACCTGAAACTGAGGTCTGTCTGGTTTCTGCCCAAGGGTCAGTATTGACTCCTTGGGTTGAGGAAAGGCTGGTAAGGCTGAGTCAGAGGGAGAGCCGAGCCATTTTAGCCACCTGCATTGTAGTAACAAGGCTGATCCAACAAGTACTAAGTTGAAAGGATGGAAGTTGGGCAGGGGAAAATTGGGTTATTATAATCTTTCTACTCAGATTCTTCATGAAGCGAATGCTAGGTATCACATTACCTACATACCAAAAAGCCCTCTTGGCCAGAGTTGGCAAACCTTTTCTTTTAAGGACCATATAGTAAATATTGTAGGCTTTATGAGTCAAATGGTCTTTGATACACCTACTCAAGTGTGTCACTGTAGTGAGAAAGTAGCTGAGTAAAAATACTTAAGTGAAGGAATGTGGCTGTGTTCCAATAGACTTATTTATGGAAACTGAAATTTGAATTTCATTTAACTTTTAACTTGTCAGAAAATATTAATCTTCTTAAAAAGCCTTTTTTAACCTTTTAAAAACATAAACACATTCTTATATCACAGTTATACAAGAAGAGACAACATGTCTCTTTGGTCCATGGGCTGACCCATGTTTTATGCAAATAAATGAATGTCAGTTATGATGCAGAAAGCTTAGCAATATTGCAATAGATGCTCTCCAGGACAATGCTATTGGTGATACTGTCTTGTTTTATAGGTGACACTGATGATAAAAATCCGTTCAAGAATTTAGATGTGACATCTGCAGCAGGTTCAAATCTCTCAGCTATAAGACAAACTGGATACTTCATAAGGATTGTCATCTATTATGCACAGAGAGCCAAAGTCCATTACTGAAATTATCTGAGTGAGCTGCCTGCTGGGTCCAGTGATGCACTAGTAGACAAAGAAGTTGAAAAAGAAGGCTGCCATACTCTCTGGATGACTGGCAGAGTGTGACACCAATATGGCATCAAGCCCTACTATGATTCCAAGGACTTCATGACTGAATAAAAAAATTAAAAAAAAATTGTTAGTGATGGTTGGTATGGTTGTAGTAAATTTTGATGTTGACTGTGTAATGTATTATCATTCCATAATGATATGTGACAATTGCTTTGATAATTGAATCTTAAAGATCTTTATGAAACTCAGTGTTACCATCTTTTAGTACTGGATTCTCTTATTCTTAGGGAAACACAATGAAGAAAAACATCTGTTTTCTAAAATGGTTAATTTAAGGACAGTGATTTTCACATGGAATTTTTTGCTTGAAATTTGTGAAATTGTGCTGTCAGATAGAATATTTATTTGCTGAAAGCTACTATACCCAAAATTTTCTAGGTAAACATTAGTTTGAATAGACTTTTGTATTCAATACTAAGTAAATTAATATCTTCAGACCTCTTAACTAAATTGACTTAAAATGATTTAACAACCAGATAGGAACTGGGAATATATGTATTTTTTTTTTTTAGAACTTCTGGGTCATAAGAAAACTGGAAAATCAAAGTATTTTCTGAATGAAACTTATGTTTTATTTAGTTAAGAGTTTCCCCTTTTGATGTATGCAGCTATCTATAGCATTATTAGAAGATTTGAAAGCAGTACTGGAAAACGAGGTTTGTACCTTTTCTCAAAGTTGCATCACATTTTTTTTCCCCCTCGGTGAATCTTAAACATTAAAAATCTAAGCATTCAACAAAAACTCTGAAAGTTTACCATATAAAAACATTGATTACATTTTACATAGCTCGTACAGCTCATCCACAGACAGAAAAAGGTTCCCTCATGACTTATCTTGAGATTTTTATTTAAAACATATACTGTTCAAATTCAGTTTGTCAGTGTGCCACTGCCACTACTGCACGTTTTTTGGTCTGCGTGCAGTGCAGCTAACATAGCCATCCTGCAAGGGAAATGATCTGCAAGTTGCTGGATAGTGGAAGTTACACACATCTAATTTACAAGTCAGATTAGAGATCAGAATCATATGATAGCTTTATGTGGAAATTATTTCATTTTATGGTTTCTGGGCTATTTTATCATTGAAACAATGCCTGTGACTGAAAGACAGTTGTGTTGTAGCATTTGAATATCTTAAACTCTTTTAAATCTGGTCTGAAAAGGCTATTCCTGTAGATACTTAAATCCTAACACTCAGGAATTTTGTCAGAATGCCTTGTATCAATTTATTGTGCCATCATTGAACTGCCTTGTGGATTGGATTTGAGATTACTATGATTGCTATTTGGAAAACTTTGCCATTTTAAAATATAAGCGACTTTAGGAAGGATTAGGCTTGTGTGTGTGTGTGTGTGTGTGTGTTTAAAGTAGCAGCACCATATTACCTTATATATAATACATACTTAATAAAATACATGTGGATATAACATTGACATCCCATACAAATTAGGAAATCTGTTGTTGTCTCTTGAAATCCTTCTAAAAAAGGGAGAAAGGACAATAAGTAGAACACTGTATAGTTATTGCTTTTTTTCTATTTAAAGTGAGCATTTTTCAAAATACACAAGAGTACATATATATAGTTTGATAAGTTGCAGTTATTGTTAATTCACCAGTACCAGTTTAAATTGGGCATCATCTCTTAAAAAATGATTATTAAAAAATTCATTATAGAATTGGTAATGCCATTTAATTGAGTTTGGGGACATGGTTGCAAAAAATCATGTGTGTTAAATCTTTTAGTTGGTCCTTAAACCACAAATTGATTTATTGAGTATAATCAAGAGAAGAAGAAAATGCAGGTGTTTAAAGCAACTTTTTTTAAAAGATTTATTTATCCCTTTGAAAGAGTTACGGGGCGGGGGGGGGGGGGAGGGAGGTCTTCCATCCACTGGTTCACTCCCCAGTTGGCCATGACAGCCAGAGCTGTGCTGATCTGAAGCCAGGAGCCAGGAGCTTCTTCCAGGTCTCCCATGCAGATGCAGGGGCCCAAGGACTTAGGCATCTTCTACTGCTGTCCCAGGCCACAGCGGAGAGCTGGATCGGAAGTGGAGCAACCGGGACTTGAACTGGTGCCCATATGGGATGCTTGCATTGCAGGCGGTGGCTTTTACCTGCTGTGCCATAGCACCAGCCCCCTAAAGCAACTTTTATGTCAGCAGTCAAAAGAATATTTAGTTTTATCTTCCCTGTGTGGTCTTATGAGAGAGCAATGGGCTTTGGGGGGTCTTGAGAGTTCATCAGTTGTGTCTTTTTCTTCACTATCTTTTATGAAGGACCTATTTAGTCACGATATTCATAGGATATGAAGCAGAGAATGATCTTGACTTTCATAGATTTTTTTTTTAAAGGTTATTTTATTTGACAGGCAGAGCTACAGAGAGGGAGTGACAGCTAGAAGTTTTCCATCTGTTGGTTCACTCCCCAAATGGCTGCCAAAATCAGGATCCAAGTGCTTTATCCTGGTCTCCCATGTGGGTGCAGGGGCTTAAGCACTTCGGCCATTTTCTGCTGCTTTCGAAGGCCATTAGCAGGGAGTTGCATCCGAAGTGGTGCGGGTTGGACTCTAACCTGCATTCATATGGTATGCCAGCAATGCAATTGGCAGCTTAACCCTATGTACCAGTGTACCAGCACCAACTTTAGTAGGTTTTTAAAAAAAGACTTAGAGAAAAATTAATCTAAGCTGAAGGTGTAGTATATACTATTGTAGCTCATTTTATAGAGCAGTGTAATAATGTATCCTAAACATGAGTACTTTGGCACTTTGGTGAGGATGATGGTAATGAAGACAAGACAGGAAAAAACATTACTGAAATTATTGAACTCAATGTCTGAATGGAGTGGGAGGAGGAGGCATTAGGGCTAGTGGTTAAGCTACTGGTTAAGATGCTTGGATCCTACATTGGAGTGCCTGGATTTGAGTCCTGTTTCCACTTCGGATTTTGGAGGCAACAGGTGATGACTCAAGTAGTTGGGTCCCTGTCACCTTCATGAGAACCTGGGTTGAAGTTCTGGATACCATTTTTTTTTTTTTTTTGACAGAGTGGACAGTGAGAGAGACAGAAAGGTCTTCCGGTCTTCCTATTCCGTTGGTTCACCCCCCAGTGACCACTGTGGCTGGTGCACTGTGAGCAGCGCACCGTGCTGATCCGAAGCCAGGAGCCAAGTGCCTTCTCTTGGTCTCCCATGTGGGTTCAGGGCCCAAGGACCTGGGCCATCCTCCATTGCACTCCCGGGCCACAGCAGAGAGCTGGACTGGAAGAGAAGCAACCAGGACAGAATCTGGCACCCCAACCGGGCCTAGAACCCAGTGTGCCAGCACCGCAGATGGAGGATTAGCCTAGTGAGCTGTGGTGCCGGCCTGGAAAGCAGTTTTGTCCCAGCCTAGTGCTGGCTGTTGTAGGCATTTGGGGAGTGAACTAGTGAGTAGGAACTCTTTATGTCTGTCTCTCAAATAATTAATAGCATAATTTAAAAGCAAGTATTGGACTGTAAATTTTTAAAAAAAGATTTGTTTATTTGAAAGGCAGAGCTGGGAGTGGGGGAAGAGGGAGAGGGAGAGAGATTGAGATTCCTTGCTTCCTCTGGTACATATCTAAATGCTCTCAACAGCCAGGGCTGGGCCAGTCTGAACTAAGAGCCTGGAACCATAACACCAGCCTCTAGGGGAAAAAAACCCCCATATTTAAAGATTTATTTGTATTTGAAAGTTATAGAGGGAGGAAGAGACAAGGAGAGAGAGAGAGAGAGAGACCTTCCATCTGCTGCTTCACTCTCCAGATGTCCACAATGGCCAGGGCTGTGCCAGGCTGAAGCCAGGAGCTTCATTCAAGTCTCACAAAAATGGGTACAGGGGTTCATGGACTTGGGCCATCCTCCTCTGCTTTCCCAGGCATATTAGTAGGGAGCAGCCAGGACATGAACTGGTGCCCGTATGGGATGCCAGTGTCACAGGCGGAGGCTTAACTGCTATACTACAATGTGCCAACACCCAATTTTTTTTTTTAATTGCTTGAAGATACAGGCAGAAAAAGAAAACAGGTCATAGCAAATAAAACATGGATAAAAGGTAAAAAGTAGGAGGGCTGGGGCTGGCATTGTGGTACAGCAGGATAAGATACCCCTTGTGTTGTCTGCATGCCATATCTGAATTCCAGCTACTCTGCTTCCAGTCCTGGTCCCTGCTGATGCAACTGGGAAGGCAATGGAAGACGGAACAGGTGCTTGGGTGCCTGCCACCCATGTGGGAAACCAGCATGGAATTCTTGGCTTCAGCCTAGCTCAGTCCTGTCTGTTGTGGCCATTTGGGGAGTTCACCAGTGGATGGAAGATATCCCTTGCTCTTTCTCGCTCTTCTGTCACTCTGCCTTTCTAAATAAATAAATAAACCTTAAAAAAGGGCAAGGTGGTGATCCAAGAATGAAGTAGTTGGTAGTCAACATTCTCCCAAAAGCAATTTATATAGATTCAATGTGATACCAATCAAAATACCAAAGACATTCTTCTCAGATCTAGAAAAAATGATGCTGAAATTCATATGGAGACACAAGAGACCTCGAATAGCTAAAGCAATCTTGTACAACAAAAAGCCGGAGGCATCACAATACCAGATTTCAGGACATATTACAAGGCAGTTGTTATCAAAACAGCATGGTACTGGTACAGAAACAGATGGATAGACCAATGGAACAGAATAGAAACACCAGAAATCAACCCAAACATCTACAGCCAACTTATATTTGATTAAGGATCCAAAACCAATCCTTGGAGTAAGGACAGTCTATTCAATAAATGGTGCTGGGAAAACTGGATTTCCACGTGCAGAAGCATGAAGCAAGACCCCTACCTTACACCTTACACAAAAATCCACTCAACATGGATTAAAGACTTAAATCTACGACCCGAAACCATCAAATTATTAGAGAGCATTGGAGAAACCCTGCAAGATATCGGCACCGGCAAAGACTTGGAAAAGACCCCAGAAGCCTAGGCAGTCAAAGCCAAAATTAACATTTGGGATTGCATCAAATTGAGAAGCTTCTGTACTGCAAAAGAAACAGTCAAGAAAGTGAAGAGGCAACTGACAGAATGGGAAAAAAATAATTGCTAAATAGATTTGTAACTATTAACTTGGCTGGCTGAGGTTTTATTTTCATTTCATGTTATAGGTAGCATACATTTTAATCTGAGTTCTAATGTGCATGTTGCCTGTTTTATGCAGTAGCTTCTCATTAAGTATATATATAATTAAATGAGGTTTTAAAAAAAATTTATTTGAAAGGAAGAGACAGAAATCTTCCATCTACTGGTTCACTTCCCAGATGGTTGCAATAGCAAGGGCTGGGCCAGGCTGAAACCAGGAGCTTCATCTAGGTCTCCCAGATGGCTGTAAGGACTCAAGTATTTTGGTCATTCTCCAATGCTTTTCCAGGCCATTAGCAGGGATTTAGATTGGAAATGGAGCAGCTAGGATATGAACTGGCGCCTACATGGAATACTGACATCACAGGCAGTGGCTTTACCTGATTTGCTAGAACACTGGCCCTAAGTGAGATAATTGAAATATGAATAACATACTGATCTACTAAGTTAAAATTTAATGACCAGTGAGGGATGTTCTTTCTCCCCCATTTTTTAAGGTGTTTACTCAATAGCTGTCCTCCCCCCATTTTTTTTTTTTTTGTAAATCTGTATTTTACAATGAGTTGCTTAAAGTAGGTTTTCATTCATAATAAGTAAAGTGATAAATGTAGGGTAATTGCACCTTTGATAATAGGGAGATGACTAGGAGTCATGTATTTTAGGATTTCTGCTAAAGCTACTAGACTGAAAGCAAACGGTTGTAAGTAACCTTGCATTCTAAAAAAATACATGTGAACTTAGTCAAAGGGTAGAATTGGTTCACATACAATATCCACTTTCCACATATGGGAGAAATTGGAAAAGAGGGAGTAAAGGTGTTATTCAGGTGAAGACTTGTTAATCTAGTGGGAAGTTAGTGCTGTTACATTTTCCTGTTTCCTCAAAATGACCCTTGTTTCCAACCCAGGGTTTGGGTGTATCTGCCAAAAGTGTAAATTGGTATTTAATTTTCTGCCTTTGTGTTTAATGAGTTGTTGAATCTTGTTTCTTCGTGCTGCAGTTTTACCTACTAGAGCATGGCATACATTTCTGAGAGTTTGGAGCATACCTGAAGGTAGCATTCTCAGAGGGGAGGAGATTGACTGAAGCCAGTGAGATGGCAATTTGCATGACAAGGCAGTAGGGGGAGGAGTCTGCATTTGTCCATCTGGTGAGGTAAAATCGCCTGAGTTTTTTGTGGTGCAGGTGGACATCATGGGAGGTAGGTAACCAGGCTTGAGTGATCGTGACACATCCTGCCAGGGAAGGCTGCTTGCCACATGAGGGGATTCTTTGGGGATAGTGAGAGCTTAGCCTAACAATGTATCCCCCACACACGGGAACTAAGCAGCATGGTAAGGCCAGCTTCTTTTTGCTTGCTGTAACTAAAGTCCACCCTGCCATGAATCCCAACATATGCCGTCTGAACCAGGCTCTTTGGAGAGTGAAAGAGGACACTATCAGCAATACACAGGAATAGACAGATCATCTTCCCCATAACCATCCAGTAAACCCCCCATGGAATTAGGTCGGACTTTTGTCCTTTTCTCTGCCTATCCTAAATCAAGGGAACCAGAAGGTGAGGAGAGAAATGGAGAAAAATGAGACTTGGAAGGACTATTGATTATATTCTTCCTCTTGGCTGTTCTGGAGTTCAGATAAGAGGTGTATGGATACTCTGAATAAGATATGAAATTGAAGGTTTAAATTGGACCAGACTATATAGATTAGCATATAACTCATTGAATCCAGTCCATTTGATGAGTTTCCTGGTTTTAGTAGGATTTTAGTTTAATTGAACAAAGCTTTAGTGAGTACTTACAATATAGTAAGTAAGGTACTGTGTTGGGCATTTCATGGAAGGCCAATATGGCCATGCATTTTCTGTCCTCAGGGAGCACTAGTTTTAGTGTAAATGGTTGAAGTTAATCCATGACAGAATGACATAACTGCTCTGAACATTCAGCAGGCAGTGCTTTGAGAATGTGGAAAGAACAGTGTATACGACTGGGGTTCAGGGTAGGTTTTGGGGAGGAGACTGAGTTTGGGCTGGACCTTGAAAGAAGACAAAGGTATCAAGTGGAAAGAAAACTTCTAGGGTGGGGGAGTAGTCAAAGCCATGGAATTAGTAGTAAAGAGACAGCCGGGAAGAAGTAAAGCTCATTCACTCTGGCACATGAAAATTTTACATTTTAGAAAATTGTTTCGGCCGGCGCCGTGGCTTAACAGGCTAATCCTCCGCCTTGCGGTGCTGGCACACCGGGTTCTAGTCCCGGTCGGGGCACCGGATTCTATCCCGGTTGCCCCTCTTCCAGGCTAGCTCTCTGCTATGGCCTGGGAAGGCAGTAGAGAATGGCCCAAGTCCTTGGGTCCTGCACCCGCATGGGAGACCAGGAGAAGCACCTGGCTCCTGGCTTCGGATCAGCGCGATGCGCCGGTCGCAGCGGCCATTGGAGGGTGAACCAACGGCAAAAAGAAAGACCTTTCTCTCTGTCTGTCTCTCTCTCACTATCTATTCTGCCTGTCAAAGAAAAAAAACAAACAAACAAACAAGAAAATTGTTTCAACCACCAGTTTTGCATGCTTCCCATATGTTATAATTCCGGTTGAAATTTGGTAGTTTTACATGTGATTTGTGCATTTCTTTAGTAATACATGGAGTGTCTTCCTTTACGAGATGCAGTGTGCATTTTCAACTTGGAAACATTGCTCACTTTAGAAACTGATGGTTATAAACATCGAAACCAAACTTCTAAGTCTAATCACAAAAATCTATTACTTTGATTTGCGACAATAAAATGTAAAGAAGATGACAATTTTTACATATGATCCTCAGAAGCATTTGGCAGTGCAATTAGTTTCATAACAAGTAATTGTTTTTTAAATCTTTTCAAAGTAAGAATGAGTATCTTGATGCTAGTGTCACTTTTAAGTAACTATAGCTCCAGGAATATGTTCACATTATTATCTTAAATATATACCTTATCTGTCCATATTGCTGTACTTCAGATGTGAAGGTAAAAATAAAGATGTGAAGTGCTTAGCAGACTCCTATAGATTTATGTAAATCAGAAAACACAAGCAATCCATTAGTCTCAATGTTGAAGGCCTGATATATTCAGTTCAAGTATGGATTATGTCCCATAAATTTCATACATAAGCACACACACACTTGCCCCATCATACCTAGTAATTTACTTGCAAAAAGCCAAAAACAAATAACTATTTCTAGGGATTCCAGACATATATTCAGGCATCCTGAGACATTTTTGTATGCATATCTAAAGTTATGTAAGTATTTAAATGTCCAAAGCTCAGATCTTTTTACACAAAGTTTTTCATTTTTAGTGTCCCCCATCTAAATTAATGTTAAGTGCATCTGTGTTAGACCAAAAGCTTTGGTGTCATCCCTGACTTTTCTTTCTTTCGCATCCACAGCTCATCTATCAGCAGTTCATGTTGACTCCGTCATGAAAATAGAATATGAATCTGACTCCTCCCACCTCCTTCACTACTACCAGGTCCAAGCCATGGTCATCTCTTTCTTGGCTTGTTTTATTAGTCAGCTGACTGAATTCACAGCTGCTTGTTAACAATCTGAAACTCAGCACTTCAGTCTGGGCTCAGTGCTGTAGCCAGAATAATTACAAGAAAACATAAGTAAAATTCCATCTTTCTTCAATTCTCCACTTCAGTTGTTTCCTTCCTTACTCACTGTAAAAGCTACTATCTCTTTAGTAGCCTACAAGGCTCTATATGATACTGCCTCCTTTGCAGTCACATTTTTTCATATCTTTGCTTACTGCCTTCTGTTCACTCCTGGTGCTGGGTTGGCCCTTGAACAGCTGGCCTCAGAGCCTTTGCCCTGCCTGCTGCATGGAATGCTCTTTCCCCAGGAGCTGCTTAGCTTTCTTGAGTCTTTACTCAGACGTTAAACCCCTAGAGAGTCCTCCTTGACCATCTTGTTTAAAATGTTCCTTTCCTCCTCACTGCCTTATTTTTCTCATTAGCTCTTCTACCTACTTAGTGCATATTTCACTTTTTTAATGATCTATGATCTGTTAGGATGAAACTTGATGAGTGTAGGGAATTTTGTCTGTTCACTACTATACCATGAGACTTAAAATCATTCCCAGCTTTTAATGTATATTTGATTAAATGGTCAAAAGACAATAAAATAAAAGACTTGTTGGGGTTACACTGGTAGTAAAACTTGATTTGTCTTTTGTTGGCGTTGTGGGTGAGTGATGCTCTCCCCAAATGTCTGTTAATTTTTAAAATTATGTCAGTATTATTTACGTATAATAAAATGCACTTATTTTAAGTTAGCAGGTCAGTGAGTTTTGACAAATATTCAGTCTCCTGTAACTGCTACTCTATTAAAAGTATAGGACGTTTCTATCACGTCAGAATTCTTGTGTTCCTTTGTGGTCATTCTTTCACCCTCTGGTTCTCCTCTGCAGGCAACTAGTGATCTGACTTTGCTGTAGAGTTCATATTAAATGGAATCAGTCATGTATTAGTCACTGTTTTTAACATGATATTTTTAAGGCTTCCTGTATTAGTGTGTGTCTCAGTAGTTTGCTCCTTTTCATTGCAGAATAGTGTTCCATTGTATAAATGTGCCACAGTTTGCTTTTTCACTTATCTGTTCCTGGACATTTTTGTCTGTAATAAATGATGCTGCCATGAAGGTTCATGTATAAGTCTTTGTGTATGTGTACTTGAATTCTTCTGGATTACTTACCCAGAAATAGAATTGGGTCATATGGTAAGTATATGTGGAACTTTGTAAGAAACTATTCAACTGTTTTCTAAGCTGATTGAGCCATAATCAATAGTGGTGTTTGAAAGTTCCAGTTGTTCCACATTCTGGCCAGCACTTGCCGTATTTCTTCTAAATTCAGAAATTCTACTGGATGTGTAGTGTTTCTCATTGTGTGTTTGTGTGGTGTGTTTTAAGATTTCTTTACTTACCTATTTGAAAAGCTGAATGAATGAACGATGGAGAGCAAGGGAGTGAGAGTGAGAGAGAATGAAAGAGGAAAGTCTTCTATCTAATGGTTCGCTTGCCAACAGCAAGGACTGGGCCAGACTAATTCCAGGAGCCAGTAACTAAATCTGAGTCCCTCACTAGGGTGACAGGGACCCAAGTACTTGAGCATCAACTACTGTTTCTCAGGGTGTACTTTAGCATGAAGCTGCATATGGCACCTTTTGAGGATCAGAACTTGTACATTTTGAATAGGTCTGGTTTATCAGTATTTTCTTTTATGCATTCCTTTCTTGTCTTTTGTCGAAGAAATCTTGGAGTAACTCCAGTTTATAAAGACTTTTCCCTGTGTTCCAAACATTTTACAATTTTAGTGTGCCACAATTTGGCACATTAAGAATTTTTTTCAATCACATTTTTACACTTGGTTGCTGGTCTTTTTTCTATTTTGAGTTCATCTTTATGTGAAGTGTGAGGGAAGGATCAAGTTCATTCTTTTCCTACCCAGTTGTCATATCTACAGACCATTTGTTGAAATCTTTTTTTCTTTTGAGTTACGTTGCAACTTTTGTTAAAAATCAACCGATCAGGTATATGTGTGTCTCTTCTTGTACTGTATTATGTTGGCATGTATGTCTGCCATGCCAGCACCACTCTATTTGATGGTGAGTCTTGAAATCATGTGGTATTAAGTTCTTTAACTTTGTTCTTTTTCTGAAATTGCTTTGGCTATTAAGAAGCTTTTCTATTTCCATAGCAGTTATGAATTGAGCTTACATATTTATGCAAAATTCCTGTAAGATTTTAATGGTCATTGTATTGACTTCTAGAGGTAAATTTGGGGAGCATTAGTACCTAAACAATATTGAATTATCCCAGTCCACAAACATATGACTTCTTGTTTGTTCTTTAATTTCTGTGAGCAGTGTTTTAGAGTTTTCAGTATGCTGGTCTCACATCTTCTTAAATTTATCATAAGTGAATAGAATATGAAATATAACATTGAATGCTTTGGAAATTGTTATTTTAAATAAGTTTTACAGTTTGTCATTGTTATTATATACAAGTGCGATAGATTTTTTTTTTTTTTATGTTGAGCTTGTCTCATGCTATGTTGCTAATTCTGCCATTAATGCTTTTTATTTTTTTGTGGCTTCCTCAGTATGTTCTAACTATATGATGTTGTTAATTATAAATAATGACAAGCTAACTTCTTCCTTTGCAACTTTTGTATCCTCTCTTTCTCTCTTTATCTACCCTGACTAGGATTTTGTTGTAATTTTAAATAGAAGTGGTAGATTGAGCATCTTTGCCTTGTTCCCTGTCATAGGGAGATTGTATTCACATTTCTACTATCACATATGATAGTAGTTACAAATTTTTTAAAGATGACCCATATCAGATAGAGTCATTTCCCTTTTATTAGTTTGCTGAGGGCTTTTGTTATCACTGAATGTTACATACATGTCACATACATTTTGCATATATAGGGAGATCCCTTTTATTAGTTTGCTGAGGGCTTTTGTTATCACTGAATGTTACATACATGTCACATACATTTTGCATATATAGGGAGAATCATTTTTTCTTTTAAATTTATTATGGTAAACCTCATTTATTGGACTTTAAATATTTTTAAAAGGATTTACAAAATTCTATTCATTTTATTTGATTTATTCGAAATGCAGAGAGACAGCAGGACAGAGAAGGAGAGGAAGAGAGAGAGTTAGCTCTGTCATCTGCTGGTTCATTCCCTAAATAACTGCCCAAACAGAAGGGTCTGGGCCAGGCTGAAGCCAGGAACCAGGAACTCAATCCAAGTCTACTCTGGGTGGAGGAACTCAACTATTTGTGCCATTGTCTGCTGCTTCCTAGGGTGCTCAGTAGCAGGAAGCTGGAACTGAAGTGGAGCCTAGATGTGCATACAGGCACTTTAATATGGAATGTGAGCATCCCATATGGCTTCTTAACAACTATGCCAGACTCCTACCGTGGATTTTGTTTCTTAAACTAGTCTTTGGATTTCTGTGATTGAAACGTTGGTTATGATCTATTATCCTTTTTATATTATGCTAAACTTGATTTGCTGTATTGTTCCCGATTTATAAATGTATGTTTATGGAGCTGTCATTTTTTTTTTTTTTTTTTTGGTGGGGGGGTTCTTATGGACTGGGCATTTATGTTCTGCCAAGATTCATATGTTGAAGACATGACTCCCATGGTTTTGGTATTTGGAATTGAGGCCTTTGGGAGATAATTAGGTTTATCTAAGATCATGAGTGTGGCAACCCCATGATGGGATTATAAGAGGAGGACTAGAACAAAGCATGTTCTCTCTGTGTCTTTTTCTGTTTCTCTCTGCCTGTCTCTCCCTGTCTAGTCGTGTGAGAACATAGAGTGAAAAAGTAGCCAGTGTAAGCCAAGATGAGGACCTCTAGCCAACTGAATTAACTGGTTCCTTCATCTTCCCAGCCTCCAGAACTGTGAGAAACAAATTCTTGCTATCAGGGGCACACAGTTTATTTATGATGTTTTGTTACAGGAGCTTGAGCTAAGATGATGTTGATGGGGTGTGTCTGTGTGTTTGTGCACGCATGTGCAATGTCTGTTGAATTTTGATGTTAAGGTCATGATCATCTCATTTGCATAAAAGCATTTGACAAAAGCTGATACCTTTTTATGATAAAAACATTCAAATTAGTAATAAAAGGAAATTTCCTTAACATAGTAAAGTGAATCTATGAAAAAAAAAATGCAGCTAACATCTTACTTAATGGTAAAAAATGAATGGTTAAAAAAAGAGTGTTGCTCTCACCAGTTCTGTTCATTTTTGTACTGGACTTTCTAGCCAAGACAATTAGACAAGAAAAATAAATATATAAAAACTGGAAAAAAGTTAAATTATCTATAATCGCAAATGACATGATCTCCTATATGAAAATCACCAGGAATCCACTAAAATACATTATAACTCATAGATGAGAGCAGCAAGTTTATAAGGTAGCAATATACAGAAATTGTGTTTCTCAGTAATGAACAATTCAAAAATGAAATTAAGAAAATTATTTCATATATAATATAAAAATCAACGAAGAATAAGTTTAACAAAAGCAATAGATAAATTGTAACCTGAAAGCTATGAAAATTGTTGAGATAAATGGAAATACTTCCTAAGTTCATAGATTAGAAAATTTAATATTGTTCAGATAGCAGTTACCCACATGATCTACAAATTCATTCTACCAGAATACCAGCTGAGTTTTTTCCTTTTCAGGAAATGAAAAGCTTCTCTTGAAATTCATATGAAATATACCTAGAATAGTCAAAACAATCTTGAAAAAGAATAAAAGTAAGGGAATCACATTTCCCGAATTAAAAACTTAACACAAAGCTATAGTATTAAAAACAATGTGATGTCAGTATCATGTAAGACATAAAGGTCATAGGATGAAATTGAGAATCTAGAAATAAACATTGACTTTTATGTTCAATTGATTTTTGACAGGGGTGTCCTGATTTATAGGGCAAAAATAATCTCTTCAACAATCATGCTGGTATAATTGCATATCCACTGGTGAAAGAATAATGTTGGACCCTTTTTGTACGCTGCATATTGAAATTAATATTAAACAGATTATAGACCAAAATGTAAGAGGTAATATAAAACTCTTATTTTTTATTTTTAGTTTTTTTTTTTTTTTAAGATTTATTTTCTTTATTTGAAAGAGTTACAGAAGGAGAGGTCGTCCATCGCCTTGTTCACTCCCCAGATGGCTGCAACAGCCAGGATTGGACCAGACCAAAGTTGAGAGCCAGGAGCTTCTTCCAGGTCTCCCACCTGGGTGCAGGGGCCCAAGCACTTGTGCTATCCTCCACCGCTTTTCCAGGCCATTACCAGGGAAATGATTCAAAGTGGAACAGCAGAGAATTGAACTGCTGCCCATATGGGCTGCTGGCCTCGCATTGGTGGCTTTACCCACTACACCACAATGCTGGCCCTTAAAACTATGAAACTTTTACAAGAAAACGTAAAAATAAATCTTCTTGTCCTCAGGTAGAGCCTCTTTACAGGAGACCAAAAATGCAAGTGACAACAGAAAAAATAAATTGAGCTTTATCTAAGTTAAAAACTTTATAGACTTCAAAAGTCATCAAGAAAGGGAAAGCCAACCAACTGAATGCAAGAAAATATTTACAAATCATATTTCTTACAAAGGAGTTGTATTTACAATGTATAAAAGTATTTTCAGAATTTAATCAAAAAGGACACAAAAAAGAAAACTTATCTGAATAGTTTTTCTAGTAAGTATGTGACTGCAGGTCAGATCAGAATTCCATAATCAGTTTTTATATTTCATGTGTTTATCTGTTAGACAGCCTAACAGTCTGTACCCTTTTGCTGAAGTGTTTAGATATTTTAGGTTTAGTGTAACATTAATATGGTTGGATTTAACTCTTCTGTCTTGCTGTTTATTTTCTGTTTGTCCATTTCTTCTTTGTTCCTTTTATCCTCTTTTCCTGCTTTATGTAGGATTAGTTGAGTTTCCTTTTATGTTTTATCTAATTTTTTGGGCTTTTTAGCATATATCTTTGTTTATCCTTATTTTTAATTTAGCAGTTCCATTAAGACCTATAATACACTTCTTTATTTACGTAGTCTATATTCAAGTAACATATCACTATTTGAATTTAAAACTTTAAAGAGATATGTGGCGTTTTCACCTTCTTGTTCTTTGTGGTATCATTATATATTTTACTTCTGTGCCTGTGTATGTTATAAATTGTATCATTATTTGTTTTTAAGTCTCTTTTAGAGGAATTAAGAAAAAGCTTTATTGTATTTACCTGCATATTTACTTTTCCTTATGCTAGTCTTTATGTGGATCTGTGTTTTTATATAGTATAATTTTTAATTTTTTTTGCTTGATGGACTTCTTTAACATTTTTAAAAGTACTTATTTGAAGAGGGAGGAGATATACAGGTTGGCACATGCTCACTCGGACTTACCTCCAATGGTAGAGCTAGAAATGTGCCAGGGGATTCCAATCCAATCTTATCAAGGAAGCATGTACCAGTGCTATCTCACTTGTTAAAGTGATAAGTTTAAGTACATAATTGATCAAAAAGATAGGTTAAGTGTCCAAGAGATTTCACAAATAAGACCAGTGTCTGCAGATAATGAAGGATAGAATTAAAAGGGAGAGAATGATCCTGTGGGAGATCACAGCAGACTCATAGAATGGCAGATGCTCTAAACAGCACTCCGGCCTCAGAATCAACCCTTGGGGCGTTCGGATCTAGCTAAAAGGCCCATGAGAGTCTCACAGGCATGGAAAGCCAAGACACTGTGGCAAAAACGACCTGAATGAAAGATCTTGGTGAACAAGATCCCAGCAGAAAGAATGGGCCATTAAAGAAGGAGGCACCTTTCTCTGAAGGGAGCAAGGAACCTCCACTGTGATGTGGCCTTGACTAAATAAGTTCAGAGTTGGTGAACTCAAGAGGCTTCCATAGCCTTGACAGCTCATGGCAAGAGCTTCGGGTGATTACTGATGTCATAAATAAGAGTGTCAATTGTTAAATCAACAACAGGAGTCACTGTGCACCTGCTCTCCACGTAGGATCTCTGTCCTTAATGTGTGTTTTACTATGAGAATTAATGGTAAAAGTACTAGTCTAACAGTACTATATATCTTGTGCGGTTGTGTGGGTGCAGTCTGTTGAAATCTTAGTATATACTAAGTTGATCTTCTGTATATAAAGATAATTGAAAATGAATCTTGATGAAGAGTGGGATGGGAAAGGGAGTGGGAGATAGGATGGCTGCGGGTGGGAGGGAGGTTATGGGGGAAAAAGCCACAACAATGCAAAAGTTGCACTTTGTAAATTTACATTTATTAAATAAAAAAAGTACTTATTTGAAAGGCAGAGTGGCAGGAAGGAGACACAGAGAGATCTTCTATCTGCTGGTTGACCACAGCAGCTCGGACCGGGTCAAGCGAGAGCCAGGAACCTGGAATTCCATCTGGATCTCCTACATGGGTGGTAGGGGCCCAAGTTCTTGGGCCATTTTTTTGCTGTTTTCCCTGGCCACTACCAGAAAGCTGGATTGGAAACAGAGCCCTTGAATTGGCAGAATGATGTGGGATTTTGGTGTCAGAAGGTGGCATCTTAACCCACAACACTGACACTTCTTTAACATTTCTTTCTGTTTTTAAAATTCTTATTTAAGGTATACAAATTTCATATGTTTCATGTATAAAGATTTAGGAACATAGTGATACTTCCCACACTACCCTCCATCCTGCTCAGGCTCTCTTCCTTCCTCCTCCTTCCTCTCTTATTCCTTTTCTTAATTTTTACAGTGATGTACTTTCAGTTTACTTTATACTCACAAAATTAACCCTACACTAAGTAAAAAGTTCAACAAATAATAATAAGAAAAAAACCCCACCATTTCTCAACAGTAGAGACAAGTGCTGTCAACAATCATTGAATCTCAAAATGTCAATTTCACTCCTAATATTACATTTTTGGTACTTTATTAATTACCCCATTTCAGGGAAAACATGATATCTGTCTTTCTGGAACTGGCTTATTTCACTAAGTATAATGGTCTCCAGTTACATTCATTTTGTTGCAACAGACAAGATTTCGTTCTTCTTTTTTCTAAAGATTTATTTATTTGAAAGAATTACAAAGAGAGAAGAGAGGCAGAGAGAGAGAGAGAGGTCTTCCATTCGATGGTTCACTCCTCAATTGGCCACAATGGCTGGAGCTGTGCTGATCTGAAGCCAGGAGCCAAGAGCTTCTTCCCACATGGTTGCAGGGGTCCAAGGACTTGGGCCATCTTCTACTGCTTTCCCAGGCCACAGCAGAGAGCTGGATCGGAAGTGGAGCAGCTGGATCTTGAACCGGCGCACATATGGGATGCCAGCAATGCAGGCCAGGGCATTAACCCGCTGCGCCATGCGCTGGCCCCAAGATTTCATTCTTTTTACTGCTGAGTAGTATTCTATAGTGTATATATACTATAATTTCTTTATAGTCATTGGTTGGTGGACATCTGGGTTGATTCCATATATTAGCTATTGTGAATTGAGCTGCAGTAAATATGGGGGTACAGAAAACTCTTTCCTATGCTGATTTCATTTCCTTTGTGTTCTCAGGAGTAGGAACACAAGAGACCCCAAATAGCTAATGCAATCTTATACAACAAAAACAAAGCTGGAGGCATCACAGTACCAGATTTCAAGACATACTACAGGGCAATTGTAATCAAAACTCTGGTATTGGCACAACAATAGACATGTAGACCAATGGAACAGGATAGAAACTCCAGAAATAAATCCCTGTATCTATAACCAACTAATCTTTGATAAAGGAACTAAAATCAGTCCCTGGAGAAAGGACAGTCTCTTCAACAAATGGTGCTGGGTAAATAGGATCTATGTGTGCAAAAGTAGGAAACAAGACTTGTACCTTACACCTTATGCAAAAAGCTGTTCAAAATAGGTCAAGGATGTGAATCTATGACCTGATATCATCAATTTACTAGAGGAGAACATTGGGGAAACTCTGCAAGACGTTGGCATAGGGAAAGAGTTCTTGGAAAAAACCCCAGAAGCACAGGCAATCAGAGCCAAAGTCACATTTCTTTCAGTATGAATCTGCTGTCAACATATTCTCACCTTTTATTTGAAATATTTTATTTAGGTTGTATTTTTGAATTATACTCTGACAGTTTTTTCTTTTTTCTTTTAGCCCTTTAAAATTTATCTTTCCACTGGCTTCCTTTCTATTTCTTGGAGAAATTAGTGGGATTCCTTACTTTTTTTTTTCTTTCAGAAATTTAATATTTTACTGGGTTGATCCCTTCACTGCCAACCTCTAGTGCCCCCCCCCCCATGCTTTCTTGCTATTTTCAGTATCAGTTTTTTTTAATAGTTTTCTGTGTGTTTTAAATTGGTATTTCTTGATTGTGTGTGTGTGTGTGTGTATCCTGCTTGCATTTCATTGTGTTTCATGGTTTTGTGGGTGTATAGTTTTTCCATATTTGAAAATTCTTAGTCTATTATTTCCCCCTTTTTAAATTCTGCTTCACTCTTTCAAGCATTCCAGTTACAATTATGGTTGATGAGTAGATACTATTACACAGTTTATAGGGCTCAATTCACTATTTCTCTGCCTCATTCCTTTCTGCCTCTGGACAGTTCTTGCTATGTCTTCAAGTTAAATGGTCTTGTCTGCTACATTGTCTAGTGTGCTCTTAAAACCATCTAATGAATTTTTTAAAAAGATATTTTGATTTTACCTCCTGCAAGTTCTTTTAAAAATAGCTTTCATTTATTTCATTATCACATTACTTTGAAAAATAAATTCTTAAATGCATTCTGAAGTACTGTTTTAATGCATTTGTTTAGTATACTTGCTGGGATGGTATACTAGTTCTATCACTGCTACCATTTCTGGATCTGTTTTCTACTGACTGATTTTTTTAAATTTTTATTTAATGAATATAAATTTCCAAAGTACAGCTTATGGATTACAATGGCTCCCCCCCATAACTTCCCTCCCACCCGCAACCCTCCCCTTTCCCGCTCCCTCTCCCCTTCCATTCACATCAAGATTCATTTTCAATTCTCTTTATATACAGAAGATCAGTTTAGTATATATTAAGTAAAGATTTCAACAGTTTGCCCTCACATAGCAACACAAAGTGAAAAATACTGTTGGAGTACTAGCTATAGCATTAAATCACAATGTACAGCACATTAAGGACAGAGATCCTACATGATATTTTTTAAAAAATTGATTAATTTTCTATGCAATTTCCATTTTAACACCAAGTTTTTTTTTTTTCATTTTCAATTATCTTTATATACAGAAGATCGATTCAGTATATACTAAATAAAGATTTCATCAGTTTGCACCCACACAGAAACACAAAGTGTAAAAATACTGTTTTAGTACTAGTTATAGCATCACTTCACATTGGACAACACATTAAGGACAGATCCCACATGAGATGTAAGTACACAGTGACTCCTGTTGTTGATTTAGCAATTTGACACTCTTGTTTATGGCGTCAGTAATCTCCCTAGGCTCTAGTCATGAGTTGTCAAGGCTATGGAAGCCTTTAGGGTTCGCCAACTTTGATCTTATTCCAATAGGGTCATAGTCAAAGTGGAAGTTCTCTCCTCCCTTCAGAGAAAGGTACCTCCTTCTTCGATGGCCCCGTTCTTTCCACTGGGATCTCACTCGCAGAGATCTTTCATTTAGGTCTTTTTTTTTTTTTTTTTCCAGGGTGTCTTGGCTTTCCATGCCTATAATACTCTCATGGGCTCTTCAGCCAGATCCGAATTCCTTAAGGGCTGATTCTGAGGCCAGAGTGCTGTTTAGGACATCTGCCATTCTATGAGTCTGCTGTGTACTGACTGATTTTTTTTTTTTTAAAGTATTTGTTTATTTGAAAGGCAGAATGACAGAGAGGAATAGAAGGTTGATAGACAAACACACACAGATATCTTCCATCTGCTAGTTCACTGCTCAGTTGAGGCAGGGCTAGGCCAAGCTGAAACCAGGGGCTAGGAACTCCATCTGATTCTCCCATGTGGGTGGCAGGAACCAAAGAACTTGGGGCATTGTTTGTCTTTTCAGGTGCATTAACAAGAAGCTGGATTGGAAGTGCATAGCAGCCAGGACTTGAAGCATGCACTCAGACATTGGATGCATTGTCCCAAGTAGCAACTTAACGTTTTGTGCTATGCCAGCCCCATGTCTGATTTTTGTCTTGATTATGAGTCACATTTTTCTTCTTCATATGTTGGTAATTTTGGGGTGGCTGTGGGGCATAATGAATACTGCATTATATTGACTATCCTAATTTCACTGTCTTAAAAAGAGTGATGGTTTTGGCAGGCAGTTTTAAGCTCTTTGTCGATTAACTTGATGTTTTTGAAATTAGCTGGTAAGCCTTTTTACGATTGCTCTTGAATAGCATGCATTATAGAGCTGTATTAGTTATAAGTAATATAAAAGGTGTTACCCTTTTGTATGCTCTTCTGAATGCCATGCGTGATTGATGAAGTCCCCCTAGTCTTCTGATCTAAACTTGAGGGTCTTCTAGGCCTGTATGACCTTTGAGAAGTGTTATGTTTTCTGCTGTCTTGTGTTTGGTCTTTGTTCAGCTTCATGGGACCTTATGTCCATCAGAAAAATACATATGGAACCCCTGTATGATTGTGTGGAACTTTTTCTCTGCATAGTTCCTTTCTCCTGTGCACTGTCTTTTCCCTCCACCTGGCCAGACTACCATGCAGTTTTTATCTTCTTGCACCATGATGTAGAGAGTGCCTCTGGGCAGAATGCTGCAACAATTGTAGTGTTAACCATGTTGCTCTCCCTTCTTTAGGGATCACAGTGCTGTTCTTTTTGTGATGCTTTTCTTGCTAAACTGTTTTGATTTTTGAATATTTGCCGAGTCTTCTCTATAAAATTGTGAGCCCATTGAAAGTTGTACTCAGTTTTGATTTCTGTTGCAGTGGCTGACTAGCTTACAACCTGGCACATGGTTGATGTTCTGTAAATTACATCAAATGTTGACTAAAACAATCTTTAGAATAGAAGGTTGTAAATACATCTCCCATGTGTGCCCTCTTAGGTATTTAAGGTATCGTGATCTGCAGAGTGGCTTGCTGAGTAATAACCTTACATGATGAGGTACTACCTCTTCCACATTTCATAGTCCTTTAAGAGATACCTTTCTGTATGGCAGTGATTCTGGGGTAGGAAACAGACAGAAATAAAATGTTTATTCATATGTTCTGTAGTGTTCACACAGTAAGGGCAGTGCGATTGCCATGTGCAGTTCGAGTTGGTATCCTGCTCATTCTTTCATGTAATTTTAAGTTTTATTTGAGTCCCCCTCATTTATCCTGTTTTAGTGAACAGATTCACACTGTTAAATTGAGAACAGGAATACTATTTGGGGTAATATGAGGTGAACACAATAAGTAAGCCTTCAGTGACTTGTATTGTGCTGGTAGACAAGTGGTCTCTGTGTGCTGTGAATGTGGAGACAGGTACCATGGGCGTCAGCAGAGGAGCACTTAGGTGTGTGGTTGCCTTGTAGGTTCTCAGTGGCCTCTATCTAGGCGTATAAATCGGGGAGGGCCAAATGTGCTTCGCTTATTAGCACAGTTTCACTGACTGCGCGGTCTATTTTCAGATGGTCTTTCAGATAATGAATGTAGTCACTGCTTAATTTTATTACACTCTTCCACTTGTTTATTTCTACTCTCATTTGCTGAGGTCATCCCTTCAACAAAACACTTTTTGAGGACTCACGGTGTGCCTGGGCTAGCACAGAAATGATAGAAAAGGCATGCTTCCTGGAGTAGTGGGAATGGCTTTCAGAATTCTTGATTAGTGATTTGAGGCCAGAGTTTAAAAAGCTTGGAATTTAATACTTGCAGTTTCTTCAAAAAGCATGTGGGTATTGGAAGGAGACTTTGTTTTAAAAACAGCCTCCTAAGGGCTAATTTTCTGTCTTATTCTGTATTTAATAAGAGAGACTTCAGTTCCCCACCTCTTTCAGGTTGTGATACAACCTTTAAGTTACTGTTTGGTAAATAATTACCAGCATGGACATTCATAGTTTGTTATTTTTTTTTTTAAAAAAAAACTATATATTTTTTGTGTTGCATACCTGCAGTGCTTTGTGTAATAATAATTGAAGTACAAAAAATGGTTTACTGGAAGGATTTTATGGTCTTCATCAGTTATTTAGTTTATAAAGATTAAAACATTGGCATTACAGTTGGCTAAAGAAAAGCAGTTTTTCTTCTTCTTTTTTTCCCCCCAGTGTACTGGCCTTTCGTCAATAGATGGTCAAATTAAATGCATTATAAATGAAAGCATCTCAGAAATTTACAGACATTTGTGAAAGGAAATACTGTTAGTGCCTAAAATTTTGGGGACCTCAAGTTGAGTTACACTCATCCTCCTTAGCAGATGACATGCTATCATCAGTGATCTAGACAAGACCCTTTTCTTATTTTGTGGTATTATTTTTTTCTTTAACTCATCTCTGTTCCTATTTTCACCCCTCCCAAACTTCCTCTAGTAAACCCAAACACTTGAAACACTTGAGTTGGTGCAGTCCCTTGGATTGTTGCATATCTTTGGAAAACACAGACTAGTTTGTAGATTGTCTCTTAAATTCAAACCTTAAACTTTCTTTTTTTCACTTGGTTTAGACATGTTGTGTTATGTATCTCCAGCTAATTACTTACTGTAGTTTGGTTCACACCTAACTTTCACAGATGATGGACACTTGGGTTCCCTCAAGTACCAGTTGGGGAATATTGTGATAAACATCCTTACTCAACTTCAGTGTGGTCCTACATGTTCTTTGGAAGTATGTAAATACAAGTAAGATTGTTGGGTCATGAGATAGTGGCTTGCATCAGCATTTCTTCCAGTTAGTTCATTTATACCTTTGATTCAATTTTTGTATTTGACCATTTAATAAATTACAGGGAAATAAAAAAAATTTTTGTGGTAAAATACACATGACACAAAAGTTACTATTTTAGCCATTTTTCAGTGTACAGTTCAGTAGCATTAGGTATATTTACATTGTTATGAAATCATCACCACCTTTCACCTCAAAACTTTTGTACTTTCCCCAAATAAAGCATGTTCTTATTAGACAACATTTACCCAATTCTCTCTTCCTCCAATACCTGGCAACTAGTATTCTAGTTTCTGTTTCTATCTCATATAAGTGGAGTCATGAAGTATTTGTCTTGTTTTCAAATTATTTTATCTAGGCTAATGTCTTCAAGATTCATCCATATTGTAGTATGTATCAAAGTTTCCTTGCTTTTAAGACTGAATAATATTCCATTGTGAACATACCACTTTAAAATATTTCAGAGACACAGAGATAGAGATCGATAGAGAGCACTGTCCCATCCAATGGCTCACTCCCCAGTTGCCAGTGAGTGTGGGGTTGGGGTGGGATTGTAAAGCCAGAAGCAAGGAACTCAACCTGGAACTTCCACGTCAGTGGCAGGAACTGGGGACTGAAACTAGGGGCTCCAGTGTGGGATACAAGTATCCTAGCCTGTGACTTAACCTTTAGGCCATATGCTCACACCTTATACAGAACTTCTATTTTATTTTTAAACATTTTTATTTATTGATTTGAGAGGCAGAGTTAGAGGGAGAGACAGAGAAGTCTTCCATCTGCTGGCTTACTCCCCAAACGCCCTTAATGGTAGAGACTGGGCCATACTGAAGCCTGGAGCTGGGAACTCATCCAGGTCCATGGCCGGACCTTAATTACTTAAGTAATCACTTCTGCCTCCCAGGGTCTGCATTAGCAAGAAGTCAGTGTCAGGAGCCTGGAGCTGGATGTTGAACCCAGGCATTCTGATATGGGACACAGGCATCTTAACTGCTAGGACAAATGCCTGGTCCTTGTTAAGGCAATTTTAAAAAAGAAAACCAAATATTATAATAATCATAACATTAATTAAGAGTTTACTGTGCCCATGTGCTATTGTATAAGCTTTACATGTGAGAAGCATTAGTTCTCACAACGGTTTCCAAGATATATATAGATATGAGACTACACCAAGAATAGATTTTTCTAGGATAACAGAATGATAAACTGGAACTTTCAATTGAGGCATCAGTTTTCAACAGATGCTTCTGTATCCTAGGAAGTGCTAGACTATATACAGAATTATGGAAAGATGGTTTTGTGACTTTTGAATCCACTCACATAGAGGGTATCAAAAGGGGAAGAGATGTTGTCAGGTGAGTTTTCCTGAAATGTCGATGGAGTACAGTGTGTTGTACCACAGCCTCCCACAAGTTAGGGGTGTCTGAGTATTGTGCCAGGCCTAGATAGTGAAAGGAATTCCAGCTTGAGTAAATGGGTCTTGCAGTTGTGGTCACCAGAGACTGATGTCTTGGAAAGCTCATGGATTCTGTGGCGGGAAGGCTGAGTTTGAGAAGTCATTGCACTCCTCTCTGGCTGCAGATGTATCAACCTGCTGTCATTTGGAAGGTTTTGTGCCAGGGCAATAGAATAGCAGCAGTAAGGGGCTATGAGGTG
Organism: Lepus europaeus; assembly: GCF_033115175.1. Lineage (NCBI taxonomy): Eukaryota > Metazoa > Chordata > Mammalia > Lagomorpha > Leporidae > Lepus > Lepus europaeus. Next base: position 85,678,579 of record NC_084827.1, on the reverse strand, counting down.
TATTGTTAAGAGTCAGAAGCTAGGTAGACATTAGGAGGGAGATGTCAGCTGAGGGATAGCATTGCCCCTGTCAAGAAATATGTAATTGAAGGATCGTACCCTTGGAAGAAAACACATAAACTGCCCAAGAAAGAACAGGCCATATCCATAATAGCCCTGGGCCATGTTGCTGCTGTCCCAAGTGTTTGACTTCTCCTCACTGTCAGAACTTTGACTCTGGTAGACTCAGGGAACTCAGAAGAGAAACTTCTTGGTGAGAAGGGGAGGATCCTGTTCTTCACTGACAGTAGCTGAGTAAGGAACATGCAGATTTAACAGTAAATTCATTATTATTTGGGCCTAGTCTTTGTATCTTGAAGAATATCAAACCTATAGAAATGTTGAGACAGTAATATTATGAACACCCTATACCTTTTGCCAGTTATTTACATTAGGCCACAAGGATAATTGTGAACACAATCTTTTGGGCAGTGGGCTGTGGATGAACCATTTGAAAATGATCCTTTACCCCTAAATACTTCAGCTTGTGTATTGTCTTGTGTAAGCACGATACCATTGTCACATTTAGGTCCTTTATTTCTTTAAAAAAAAATTTAAGATTTATTAGTACAGCAGATTCTTGGGGTCACAGCAAATGCATGATAATCACTATAACATAATTCTCATATTAATGTGATATCAATACAAAGAATACAGATTCCATGTAGTTCATAGACATTTAGGTGTTTATCATTGGTACAGAATGTAAACATATGGCCCATACTCAGTTTTCCCCAATTATCTAACAGTAATCATTTTAATTACTGAAATAAGATTTACCATTTAAAGTGATTGTGATTTTCTCTTATGTATAAAGGACCAGGAAAGTCAGGAGGATTAATTAGTTTTTACTTTAGGGTAGGGGTTGGTTTATCACTGGCTTAATAGACCAGTAAGAGACAAAGATGAAGTTTTTACATGAAAGCTTTTATATCTGCACAGTCAGCATGATGAGTACCCTTTTACAAGAGTGTCTGAGTTCAGAATACTTTTACATTATTCACGAATAGATTGCCTATAGATAAAATTGATGGAGTGATGATAATTGTTGAAGCTGGGTGGCAGTGGTTTACTAAATTTTTCTTTGTACTCTTACGTATATTCAAAAGTTTTCATAGTAAAACATTAAGCAATTTTTAGTGTTGTATTTTCCAACTTATAGATTTGAAATGTTAGTAAATCATTTGAGATATTATTACTTAGTATTAGTCTCAGAAATAGTTTACAAAACCAGAGATTAGTAATGATAGCTCCAGTTTTTGAGTATTTAACATATGTAAAGCACTAGGCTAAATTGTTTCCACATTCAGATTTTTCCAAGATAAGATTTATTTATTTCATTTTTTAAAATTCATTACCCATTCCAAAGGCTTCCTTTGTCTTTTCTTGAGTTCGCCATTTGTCTGAAGTAGAAGAGAGACTGAACCCAAAGTTGCCACTAATTACGAGGAGAGTGACCTGAGTAAAGTGTAGATTTGGATGTTTGGTCTAAAATTAAAGCTAAAGGTTATAAGAAGAACTGAGTGTAAAAGATTTCAATATGCTGGAGCTGTGGTTCTAATTCAAACTTACTGAGTGATATAGAGTTCTGAGTGAGCTAAGAATGTGTAATATTTCTAAAGTAAAAGTAAAATAGTTCTGAGAAATACTGTTGTCCAACTTTATTAGAATTTATTTAATTGAAAATTGAAGTATTTTGTGTGTTTTCTATAGTGTTAGTTTTGGTATGGGTAGTTTTTTGTGATCTTAGTAATTTAATAGAATATTTTCTTACTCATAATTTTGTTGCTAAAGGTGAGATAAGATAACTTGGTCAGGGGCCGGCACTGTGGCTCAGCGGGTTAAAGCCCTGGCCTGAAGCGCCGGCATCCCATTTGGGCACAGGTTCTAGTCCCGGCTGCTCCTCTTCCAATCCAGCTCTCTGCTATGGCCTGAGATAGCAGTGGAAGATGGTCCAAGTCCTTGGGCCCCTGCACCTGTGTGGGAGACCCGGAAGAAGCTCGTGGCTCCTGGTTTCAGATCGGTTCAGCTCTGGCTGTCGCGGCCATCTGGGGAGGGAACCAGCAGATGGAAGACCTCTCTCTCTGTCTCTACCTCTCTCTGTAACTCTGTCTTTCAAATAAAATAAAATAAATCTTAAAAAAAAAAAACCTTTGTCATAAAAATCATTTTTGATAGAAATTTTTGATAGAAATCAGTAAAATACCACTTTGGGTTAGTTGTTTGGCCTAGAATTTAAGATGTCTGAAATAAAACAGGTTTAATTCTCGTTTTCTTCTTCTACCTTCCTGCTAATGCAGACCTTGGTGAGGCAACAGGTAATGGCTCCAGTAGTTGAGTTCTTGAACCCATGTTCCTGGCTGCAGGCCCAGTCTTGGCCATGGAGAGCACTTGGGAGTGAACCAGCTGCTCAGATGGTGGGATATATATCTATCTCTGTATTCTGTCTGTCTCTCTCAAATAAATAAAAAGATACCACTTGAAATGTCCCTGCATACAAAATATGCAGTAGTCATTTCTGCATGTTAACCAAGTTTTTGTCTTTTGGTTTAAGCATGTTTTATAAAGGTTTTACAAATTGAATAATCACAAAAAGTATTGCACTGATAAATGAGATGATTTTACTTGGCCTCTGTAAGAGACTTTTCACTCAACAATCTTAGTGTTTCTTAGCAACACAAATTATTCCTGTCTTGGGCCTTTTCATATGTTTCTTTGAGCACACATTTGGAAATATTTTATATTGACCTGATGCTTGTCCATCTGTCCTGAAGCTCTCACTACTTCTTCATTACCTAAATGTCCTCATTAAATTTCACATTCACACAATATATTATTTTGGCTTAATAACCCACAGTTTGACTTGAGAATCATTTGGCTTGTCAGAATCTTAAAAGAGTTCTGGGAAATAAATTTATTTTGTGTATTATGAGGCTAAAAGTTATTGAAAATTTGTTATATTTTCATAATAAAACAAGTATAAAAATACTGCCTTGGGAGATAGCTATTTTTTTATTGTCTTTAGCATCTAGGGAGACAGTTAAATCATGGTGATAAAGAAGTGTCTTGGCTATATTTTGGCAAGTTGACTTGTGTTCAGTTTAGATCATAATTTATGAAAATGGTAGGTTCATAGGGAATGTTGTATTCATCCATCCATTCAGCAGATATTTATTGAGCACTCACAATCTACCAGGCTCTGGGACAAGTACTGAGGACATAGTGGTGAGTGAAAATATGGGGTCTCTGGAGAAAAGGAATTTGGTTGTGATAGAAGAACGTGGTCTGGTCAAGCAGGAAAGGCTTCTCTGAGGAAGTGAACCTTAGGTGCTCATTGAAGAGCATTCCAGTGGGAGCAGCATGTGCAAAGGCCATATGGCAGGAGGCAGCAGAGCACATTGAGGGAAACTTGGAATGTAGAGGGTGAACACCTTCAAGATGAGGAATTCAAAGAAATTGGTATTAAGAACTTTTTTTTTTTTTTTAAGATTTTTAGCTTATTTATTGAAAATGCAGAGGTACAGAGAGATGGAAAGAGATCTTCCTTTGACTGGTTCATTCCCCAAGGGACTGCAGTGGCTGGAACTGGGTTAGATGGAAGCCAGGAGCCAGAAGCTTCATCCAGGTCCCCCATGTGGTTCACAATGGCCCAAGGACTTGGGCCATCTTCTCTTACTTTCCCAGGTACATTAACAGGGAACTGGGTCAGAATTAGGGCAGCCAGAACTTGAACTGGTACCCATATGGGATGCTTGTGCTGCAGGCAGCAGTTTAGCCCACCGTGCCACAGTGCTGGCCCCAAGAATTTAATTATTTGTAATGCTTTATAAAAAATATGAAATATTTTTGTGTTTACTTCTACGTATCTGTTTTGAGGTACTTAACTTTGTTTTTAAATAAAGCATTTGAAGATCCCTTATTGTTTATCTTTCCTGTTTGGTGCTTTAATCTGCTAAGCAGCAATCTATTCTGATTGTTCAACTGCTTTAGTGTAACTGGTCCAGTTATAGGTCCTCTCTTTGTTCCTTGGAACCAGGTTAATTTTCAAATACCTTTAATTAATAGAAAATTCTTTCTCATATGAAGCAAAATTTTAGTTTCTACTCATTGATACTAGTTCTTTGAGGTAAAAACTGAACAAGTCTAATTTTTATTTTTTTTAAAATTTATTTCTTTATTTGAAAGGCAGAGTTACAGAGGGAGAGTTACAGAGGCAGAGAGAGAGAGAGAGGGAGGGAGGGAGAGAGAAAGAGAGAGAGTGAAGTCTTCCATCTACTGGTTCAGTCCTCAAATGGCTGCAATTGCAAATGGCTGCTCCAATCAGGTGGAGCTGGGCTGATGTGAAACCAGGGTCCAAGAGCTTCTTCTGGGTCCCCAACATGGGTGCAGGGGCACAAGCACTTGGACCATCTTCTGCTGCTTTCATAGGCATAGCAGAGAGCTGAACTGAAGAGGAGCAGCCGGGACTTGAACTAGCATCCATATGAGATCGTGGTGCCAGAGGGGAGACTTAGCCCACTATGCCACAACACCAGCATCCAAGTTTTTCTTTAGACTTTTGTACTTGTTGAAGGTTACTGACATGTATCTTCAAGTATTTCTTTTCTACAAAGACTTCACCCCCCCAATACTTTAAAAAAAATTCAAATATATACCAAAATAGGTACGCTGGTAGAGTGAAACACCCTCCTTTCCTTAAGCTGTTTGTATCTGTTGCTCATCTTCCACGACTTTGTACGGTTGATAAATACTTTTCTTTTAAGGATTTATTTATTTTAAAGAGTTACACAGAGAGAGAGAAGGAAGGTCAGAGAGAAAGAGCAGTCTTCCATGCAGTCATGTAATTTGCAAGAGAATTATGGATTATAAGAAAGTCCAGGCCGGCACCAAGGCCCAATAGGCTAATCCTCCACCTGCGGCGCCGGCACCCCGGGTTCTAGTTCCAGTTGGGGTGCCGGATTCTGTCCCAGTGGCTCCTCCTCCAGTCCAGTTCTCTGCTATGGCCCGGGAGGGCAGTGGAGGATGGCCCAAGTCCTTGGGCCATTGTGAACCACATGGGGGACCTGGATGAAGCTTCTGGCTCCTGGCTTCAGATCAGCGCAGTGTGCCAGCTGCAGCAGCCATTGGGGAGTGAACCAACGGACAAAGGAAGACCTTTCTATCTCTCCCTCTCACTGTCCAACTCTGCCTGTCAAAAAAAAAAAAAAAAAAAAAAAAAGTCCAGGATAGGGATTTTTCCCTACTAAAACATGATGGAAATGGGATGGGATGAATTAGTACACAAACTTAGACTCTGGGAACACTTTCAGAAAGTTCTGAAGAAAGTAAGCCAGGTAGGCCTAGCAGTTAATATGCTGGTTTGGAAGCTCACATCTCAAATTGGAGTACCTGGCTCTGGTCCCCAGCTCCAGCTGCTGATTCAAGCCTTCTCCTACTGTGGGCCCTGGGAGATGTTCGAGATGGCTTAAGTGGTTGGCTTCCTGTTCCTGGCCCATGTGGGGTACCTAGACTGAGTTCTTGACTTCTGGCTTTAGCACCTGCCAGGGGCCATTGTTGTTATTTGAAGAGTGAACCAGTGGATGAGAGCCCTCATTCTCTGTCTGTCTGTTTCTCAAATAAATATATACATATTTTAAAATAAAACCTTTTATTGGAATGTAAAATGTTATATCTGTAAGTAGATATTTTTCTGGCGAAAGTTGTTAGTTCATCAGACTGTCAGAAAGGTTCATGATACAAAATAGGAATATTGTGTATCCAATATAAGAGATGAAGCAATGATAATTGGACTTGGTGGTAGTTGAATCTTTCTTAATTGTTGACTCAGACACCCTTGAGTGTTAAAAAGCCATAAGAGTCCTCTTGACTGTAGGAAGTCTTTTATTATATGATACATAGAAGAGTAAATATTTGTAGTCTTACATCTTAAATATATGTATTATGTATTTTAAAATATTAAATAATTGGTTTGTTTATTATGCTAATAAGAGATCAGAGAATCAATACCTGGAGAGATGATATTATACCCAGAGTGAAAACACTGCCCCTCTCTGCAAACAACATTAGGATCCTTAGCCCAGTTTGAAAAGCATGCTGTGTGGACATGGAAGACTGAGTGTTGAGAGTCATGTTCAAATCTTTCCTTATTGTAGAGCCTTAGCAAGGATGGGTCATAAGTGTGATCTTGTTACTTACTGAGATTTGCCCTGCCTGAATTTTTTTTTCGAGATTTTATTTATTTATTTTAGAGGTAGAGTTTCAGACAGAGAGAGAGAGAGACAGAGAGAAAGGTCTTTCATCTGCTGCTTCACTCCCCAAGTGGCCGTAAGGGCCAGAGCTGAGCTGAATGAAAGCCGGGAGCCAGGCGCTTCTTCCAGGTCTCCTGCTCCCGGTGCAGGGGCCCAAGCACTCGGGCCATCTTCCACTGTTTTCCCAGGCTATAGCACAGAGCTGAATTGGAAGAGGAGCAACTGGGACTAGAACCGGCGCCCATATGGATTGTCAGCGCCACAGGCGTAGGCTTAGTGCACTACACACCACAGTGTTGGCTCGCCTGCCTGACTTTTAAGACTTCTGTACTGTCTTTCACTCATGGGAGCATGAGTATGTACGTGCACACATATTAATGCAGTACTACAGTTTTCTCTTAAGCTTTTCTAAGGGAGCAGGTACTGTTTACAGTGTATACCAGACAAACTGGAAGGCAGGTGCTTCCCACTCTCAAATCTTTGCAGCCATTCTTTCACTTTGTACTTGCTCTAGATCTATATGCATTTCTATGTTTTTTTTTTTTGTATGTGTGTATTCTGCAGTAGATGTGTGACCAAAAAGCCATAATGTAGACATTTTTATTAATCAGAATGTTACTTTTTGGTTTTATTTGACTGTTTGATCATTCCTTTTACATAGAATTTGCTTATTTATTCCTTTTCTTTCTTTCTTTTTTTTTTTACAGGCAGAGTGGATAGTGAGAGAGAGAGACAGAGAGAAAGGTCTTCCTTTTTGCCCTTGGTTCACCCTCCAATGGCCGCTGCAGCTGGCGCATCTCGCTGACCCGAAGCCAGGAGCCAGGCGCTTCTCCTGGTCTCCCATGCGGGTGCAGGGCCCAAGGACTTGGGCCATCCTCCACTGCCTTCCCGGGCCATAGCAGAGAGCTGGCCTGGAAGAGGGGCAACCGGGATAGAATCCGGCGCCCCAACCGGGACTAGAACCCGGTGTGCCGGTGCCGCAAGGCGGAGGATTAGCCTGTTAAGCCACGGCACCAGCCTATTTATTCCTTTTCCAGTTTACTTTTCAAGAATTATGTATACTTGTATAATCCAGTCTGACATAAATGATTACCTCTGATTAACTTTATAGAGTACTTCAGAAACTTCTTTGGTTTGTAGCTTTGTGTGCCGTTTTGAACATATGTATGATCGTTTATTATGTTTGAGTGTTTCTGCTATGGAATTCTTTCATAATTTGTGAAAATCACCTTTTAAGATGAAAAAAAGTGACAAGGTTTATTCTTTTGAATTGATAGGATTTAACTGTTATTAAAATCAAATTGTTCCCCATAAAGCAGATTTACAAAAGTCTTATTTCTCCTTTGTGTTTCAATTTCTCTGTTACGTAATTTAAATAAGTCATATCTCCCTTCAGACATGTCCCAAATTATTGAACATTTTTATTCAGTTCTATTATGAAGACACAGAATAGGTGACTACATAAATTATTTGGGGATAAATTCCATTCCATAAATAATATTCAGAATTAATCTGAGAATTCTAGGTGTCACTGTTATTTTTGTTAATGCTTCTGATTGAAGTACAGGGTACTGAAAGGTATACTGGGTAAAGCACATAGTCTCAACTTCAATGAGTTTGCATTGTAATGAGGGAAGAATGAATGCAATAAATGGTGTAAGAGGGCCACACATACCAAAAAAACCAGTGGAAAAAAAGATTATCATGTTAGACATTTCTTAAAGGATGGTGATATTTGACCTGGGCCATAAATAAGTGGTAGAAAAATGATGGGGGTGCAGTGGGTTAATCCTTTGCCTGCAGTGCCAGCATTCCATTTGGGCGCTGGTTCAAGTCCCAGCTGTTCCATTTCTGATCAAGCTCTCTGCTATGGCCTGGAAAAGCAATAGAAGATGGCCCTAGCACTTGGGCCCCTGTACCCATGTGGGAGATGTGGAAGAAATTCCTAGCTCCTGGCTTCAGATCGGCTCAGCTCCAGCCATTGCAGCCATTTGGGTAATGAACCACCAAATGGAAGACCTTTCTATCTCTCTCCCTCTCTCTCTCTCTGTAACTCTACCTATCAAATAAATAAATAATATCTCTTAAAAAAAGATTAGATTGGGAAAAGGGCATTCAGGAGGCCTAGCTGATGATGCAAAAAGGCAGTCTTAGAAGCAGTGTCCGATTGAAGATTCTTCAGTGGTCCCGCATGGAAGCAGAGGTGGAGCAGCAGGCGATTTGACTGGATTGCGCTGTTCCAAATTGAGTTTGACTGTCTTGCAGGGTATGTTAGTCCTTTTTATTAGGTAGTGTACAGTTTTTGAAAGTTACAGAACATCTCTTATGTGTAAGATCTGAATGTGTCTTCTGATGTTTGTATTACAGCTCTTATTCAGTAGATGTTACAACCCTCACTTTATAGAAAAAGGAGGCTCAGAGGAGTTAAGTGACTTTACCCAGGTCTCATGACAAGTAATTTTTCAGAGCTAGGATTCAAATCAAATGTCTATTTGAACCTGTATGCTTCCTTTCTTTTAAACAAGACATTCGGTCTAACTTTAGGAATTTTGCAAAGCATTTATTTTCTTTGGTGTGGGGGGTTAATATCATAGATGCATGATCATCAACTTGAATTTGAGGTAGTAGATATAGGAGTGTAAAAGAGGATTTGCATAAGAGATTAAAGTGGTAGAATTGTCAAGGCTAGGTAATTAAATATGTACAATGAGAAGGCCTTGTTTCTAACTTACATGTAGAAAAATGGTGATGCTCCCAGTGACTGGCCTAGCCGAGCCAACAGTCCAAATTGGTTTAAAGGGGAGTGTGAGGTTTATGACATGGCCAGAATTAGGTGGCATAGTGCTAAGGAGATCAGATTATAAAAGATAAGAGGTGAGCTAAGAAAGTTAGATTATAGCTTTAGGTCAAACATAAGAGTACAAAGGTATAAAACTAGAGGCAAAGCTAAACAACAATTGTGAACAGAGCATTGAAAGAGTATATGAGTAAAGGGTATGGGTTCAAGACAGTGGCCATGAGCTGAGAGCCTGTGCAATTATCCATTTGGTAAACCCTGGCTTCCTTGATTTAATGGCCAAACTAGCTGTTGTGAGTTGAGTTGGGTCCTCTTCCAAAAATATAGGTAAGTCCTCATTCCACAGTCCCTCAGAGTATGACCTTATTTGATGATAAAGTCTTCACAGATGCTCGCTTAATTATGGGAGTAGTCAAGTCAAAATGAAGTCATTAGTCCAGTATGACTGATGTCCATATGAAAGGGAAAATTTGGACCCAGAGACATATACAGAGGGAAATGTATGAGAAGATGCTGAGAATGCTGTCTTCAGGTCAAATGCCTGAAGTTGCCAGAAGCTAGGAGAGACTTGTAACAGATTGCCCCTCACATCCTTTAGAAGGATCCAACACTGCCAACACCTTTTTTTTTTTTTTTAAGATTTATTATTTACTTGAAAGTCAGAGTTATACAGAGAGAGAAGAAGAGGTAGAGAGAGAGAGAGAGACAAGTCTTCCACCCGCTGGTTCACTCCCCAGTTAGCCACAACAGCTGGAGCTGCGCCTATCTGAAGCCAGGAGCCGGGAACTTCTTCCGGGTGCAGGGGCCCAAGGACTTGACCCATCTTGTCCTGCTTTCCCAGGCCATAGCAGAGAGCTGAATCAGAAGTGGAGCAGCTGGGACAATTCAAGTCCCATATGGGGTGCCGGCAATGCAGGCGGTGGCCTTACCCGCTGTGCTACAGCGCCAGCCCTGACACCTTGGTTTTAGATTTCTGGTCTCCAACGCTATGAGAGAACATGTTTATCTTGTGCAAACCTACCAGTTGTGGTACTTGTTACAGCAGCTCAAGCAGTTATAAGAGTCTGATTACGTTTCCTTTCCTTGCCTCATGGGACCAGATGTGGTAATAACTCCCACTGTTGCTAGTTACTGAGAGCCTCAACAGTCCTTAGTCAACTCCATGCCTTTCTAAAAAATTCTAAATAAATTCTTTCCAAGGAACCTCAATTGAATTGTGCTTTCTTTTTCCTTCCAAGAACCTGTTGATGTCGTGATAGCTCCTATGTTAACTTTCTGAGGAGCTGCCAAGCTATTTTTCAAAGTGAATACCTTGTACCACAAATTGTGGTATATAATATAATCATTATCTTTTGGCTCTAAATATATTCTAGTATCTACCTATCATGCAAAAGTATAAATGTATTTTTCTTATTTTCTAAGTATATTGTACTCTTGGTTTGGTAACTCAAAATCTAAGTTACTTTTTTATCATCTATTGTCTTTGCTGGTTTGTGCTCATAGTGTGTTATGTCTTTGTGTGCCCGATTGTCTTTTATGGTGTTCTGTTTCTGATACTTGAAAAGTTACTTGTATGAATAATATAAGAAATTGGTTTTTGCTTCAATTGACTTCAGTTGATGGTTTTTACTACCATCCTGGTTAAGGAAATCAAGGTCATGGCTTGAAGTTCTCTAAAGGATTCAAGTAATCCCAGACTTACATTCCTCACAGGAGTTGGTTCATTTCTGATTCAGTCTCATTTCTATGAAGTTCCACTTGATTGTCTGGACCATCTTTTGTTAGCGTTCTCATCCTGTGTGAGGTGATTTCTGTTCCTTTCAACAATGAAAATGGAAGTTGAAATTTGTCGTATTTAATAAATGCCTTAGGGAAAAATGGCTTCTGTGACTGTGCTGTCAGATCCCTGTCTCTTTTAGTATCTCCCATTTGTATGGCTGTGCATAAGGCTGTGGGGCTGCAGTGGTGGGCAAAACAAGATATGGTTCATGTTTTCACAGAGCTTGAATTTTAGAGTTCTGAAGGAATTTTACAGATTAATTCTCAAAAAAAAAAAAAAGATTCTGGGAAAGGATGTTAGGATTTGACCTGGTCAAGGAGTTCAGGGAACATTTATCTAAGGAAATAGCTTTTGAGTTGAAATACAAATTCCATCAAAATAAATGCTACTAATGACATGTTGGGCAAATAAACTTCTTTTTAAAAAATAGGGCATAAAAAAATCCCTGTTGATATATTACAAAACTTAACTGTGAACAATCTATTTAACCAAATTTTACTGATCACTATTATTTACCAAACATTGTTCCAGATATTGGGATTATAAAAGTGAAGAAAATATAGTAGCCTACCCTTACCCATGTTTCTGTTTCCCTGGTTTCAGTTTCCTGTGGTCAAATGTGCTGTGAAGATATTAAGTGGAAATTTCCAGAAGCAGTTCATAAGTTTAAATATTGAACTGTAGTTTGATGAACTCTCTCACTCCTGCTCTTTTTGCCCAGGATGTAAGCCATCTCATTGTCCAGCATATCCATGCTGTATATACTGCACAGCCTTGAGTCACTTATTTGCTGTCTTGGTTATCAGACTGGCTGTTTTAATATTGCAGTACTTATGTTTAAGTAACCCTTATTTGACCTAATAATGACACAAAATTGCAACAATGGTCATGTTGACAATTCAGATATGCCAAAGAGATATCCTAAAGTATGTCTTTCAGTGAAAAGTTAAAAGCTCTTGACCTAATAAGGAGAGAAAACAAAATTGTACTCAAAAGTTGCTAAGACTTATGGTAACTTCTCTTTGAAATTATTAAGAGGGGATAAGAAATTGCAAGTTTTGCTGTTGTACTTCACAATATAGAAGTTATGGCCATAGAGTATGATAAGCTCTTAATTAAGGTGGAAAAGACACTACTAAATTATAGGGTTTTATGCTATTTGTGGTTTACTTTTAAAGTGACATTTGCTATTGCCATCCTAAATCTCTTCCTCCAAATCTGTAAATTGATTTCAGTGCTTCTGTTCTATTTGCGTTTAGTTGGCTCTATGCAAACTTCATCATTGAAATGTTTTCTAGATGGGAAAATTATGTTACACTTACATGAAAAAGGAGAATTTGTCACTTCTTTTAGCTCAATTGATTAGAAATTACATATGAGGCTACAGGGAAAATTAATTAAAATCAAAGCAGAGTTGGTAAACAGTGTATGGGCCTAAACCAGTGAACACATCTGCAGAGTGTAGAGGTCTAGATCAGAAGTGCAGTATGGTATTATACTTGTTTCCTTTTGTACTCAAATCTGTGGTGACTCCCTCTAATTCCATGCCATAATTCTAAATTGCATTCTTTAAGCATTAAAATATTTTGTGAAGGGGCTGGCATTGTGGCATAGCAGGTAAAACCTCTTCCTGCAGCACCAGCATCCCATATAGGCACCAGTTCAACTGCTGGCTGCTCCTCTTCTGATCCAGCTCTCTGCTTAGGTGCCTGGGAAAGCAATGGAATGGCCCAAGTGGTTGGGCCCTTTCACCAATGTGGGAGACCTGGAAGAATCTCCTGGCTCCTGGCTTCAGATAGGCCCAGCTTTGGCCATTGCACCATTTGAGGAGTGAACCCACAGGTGGAAGACCTCTCTCTCTCTTTTTCCCTCTCCCTCTCTCTCTCTGTACCTCTGCCTTTTAAATAAACAAATAAATCTTTAAAAAAAAATTTGTGGAAATATACACTGAGGAGTATTGCTAATTGATGACAACTTTCTACAACTGTCTTTTGTGGTATAAGCCACATGGATGCAATGACTTTGTGCTTCAGAAGAGTTTGTTGGTATTTTGCTGCAAACTTACTGGTAAAAAGATGTGTCACTAACCTTCAGAGTGATGCCTTCTTTCAGCAGCTTATAGTTCGACTGTGAAAGCAGAATCAAGCATTCCTGAAGGCTCAAATCTCCTGATACTGATATGAAGTCAGAGGAGTTGTGAGCTATAGTTTGCCAATTCAAAAAAAGGGATAATTGCAAGAAGGTATCGTAGAAGTTATCATGAAACTCTTTCATTTCCTGTGAATTTAGCCCAAGACACCTGCTTTGGTTATTTCTTGTTACTTTACAACCCCCTGCAAAAGTTACTGGGTTAAAACAGTAACAGTATATGTTTTGCTCATGAGTCTCCAAGTTCGAAGGATTCATTTGATGTAGTTTATCTTTGCCCTACTTGTTGTCAGCTGCTATGGCTCAAAGGTGAGGGCTAAGTTCAAAGAAGGCTTTGCTTATACATGCATGTGGTGGCTGCATGTTCAGAATACCTGCATGTGGCCCAAGTTTCCTAATAATGGGTTCTGACGGTGAGAGGAAGGATGTGGGAGGGACCTGTGTTTACTTTTTATTGCTTACTTTTGGAAATCCTACAACATTTATTTCAAGGCATTTATTTCTTGATAGAAAAGTCTGCTCAAGGGCTGGCAATGGTGGTACAGTGGGTTAAACCACCTGTTATGCCCATGTCCCATATTGGACTGCCAGTTTGAGTCCTGGGTACTCTGCTTCCATTCAAGTTCCCTGCTTATGTGCCCAGAAAGGCAGCAGAAGATGGCCCTTTCCACCCATGTGGGAGACCAGGGTGGAGCTCCTGGTTCCTGACTTCAGCCTGGCCCAGTCCTGGTTGTTGTGGCCACTTGGGAAGTGAACCAGCAGATTGAAAGTAGTTTCTGTCTCTCTCTCTCTCCCTCCCCCTCTCCCTCTCTCTCTCTCTGTCTTCTTCCATCCCTCTCTCTATCTCCCCTGTCTCTGCCTTTTAAATAAATAAATAAATCATTTAAAATAAAAGTTTGCTCAATTTAACCTGAAGGGGAAATTGTCTTTGCCTCTGAATCAGAATAGGATGTTACCTAAAAGGCCTATGGGACTGGAAATAGTGTGGTCATTTGTCCACCAGAGTTCAAGAACTTTTAGCATGATGATAATTGAAATTAGTGTAGTTCATTGTTAGTCTTACCTGGGAACTTGTTAGGATTACAGATTGCCAGGCCTAACACCAAACCTGCTGAATCAGAATTTATGAAGGCCTGGGAGTCTGCTTTTTGTTTAAATTTTATTTATTTGAAAGACAGATACACACATGGATGTAGACAACATACACCCACACAGATCTCTTCCATCTACTGGTTCATTCCACAGATGCCTGCAATAGCCAGTGCATGGCCAGGCTGAAACCAGGAGCCCAGAAGTCAAGCCAGGTCTCTCACTTGTGTGGCAAGGACACAAGTCCTTGAGCCATCATTTGCTGTCTGCCAGGCTGCACATTAGCAGGAAGGTGGTTCTGAAGCAGAGTGGGGACTTGAACCAACGGATGCCAATATAGGATGTGGGAATCCCAAGGAACATGTTAATCTCACTATGGGTGATCTGTAGTAGGTATGTGAGGGCTGTTGTACAACATTTTTTTGCTGTATTACAGTTTGTAAGGACAATGTGATGTGTGTAATTTCTAACCTGATGATAGAGTTCATAGAGCAAGTCATAGCTCTTACCTGGAGCTCTTCTTTTTTTTTAATTTTTAAAGTTTTTTTTTTGTTTGTTTGTTTTTTTTTTTATAGTGGGGAGATGAGATAAGGGGTGAACCAGGCTAGAACAGCATGAGAAAAAGGGAGAGGTCTGGTCCTTTCGTTTTCCCTGGAAAATAATCATTGACCTTGATGCTGTTTCATTCCATGTTTGCACAAGACTATTGAAGTCATGCGACTTTTTGGTGTGCATCTGGTCCCTAATTTTAAAGTAAAGCCACTGATTGATTGAATGTTTACCTGCAAAAAGCCCATGTTTGGCTCTGTAGAGGATAAAAGGTAATGGAAGGTGTAGTCCCTGTCCACGTACTTTAGTATCACATAGAGTCTTGAGGTCAAATTCTGGCTGGGACCTTGACTTGTCTGCAGTAATCTTTGGAAGAGTTCTCTATTTATTTATTTGAAAGGCAGAGTGAGGTGGGAGGAGGGAGAGAGAGGCAGAGAAAGAGAGATCCATCTGTTGGTTCACTCCCCAGATGTGTGCAACAGCCAGGTCTGGGCCAGGCCAAAACCAGGAACCAGGAACTCCATCTGGGTCTCCCACATGGGTAGCAGAGGCCCCCCAAGTATTTGGATCGTCTTCCACTGCATTTCCAGGTGTGGTAGCAGGAAGCTGGATCAGAAGCTGGCTAGAACTGGCACTCTGATATGGGATGCTGGCACTGCGAGCGGCAGCTTAACTGGCTGCCCCACAACACTGGCTCCTGGCAAAGTTCTTAATCTCTCAGATTCTTCTGTTGTAAAATGAAGACAACACCTACTGTGCTTTTCTTACTGGGATGTTCAGGAGAGTAAATGAAGTAATGTATATGAAGCCCTTGTAACAGGCATTCAGTAAATGGTAGCTGGATGCTATTATCATTATAATCATCATCTAGTTACTTCTGTATTTAAACATCACACTTGACTCTGTAGGGCATACTTACTATATTGATGGTCTAGGTGACACTTCTTAGGAATTGCTTTTCTGGCTCTGCAATGATTCCATCACGGTGGATAATTTAATTAGCCATTGCCTGCTAAGCACTGTGGCTCTGGTACTCAGTAAGAGAAATGTGGTATACAAAGAACCAGGGCTTTGGAGTCAGACAGATCTTGATCTGTCATTACTCCCAACAGTCACTAGCTATGCACCTTGGGAAAACTGCTCAGATTTGCTTTCTTCATTTTCTCATGAATAAAACAAGGATAACACCTATGTTGAAGGATTATTGTGGGTGTTAAATGAGAATATATGAAAAGCACTTGGCCCATAGTAAGCATATGGGAATTTTTACCTTGCCCTATTCTTTTCTCTTCATGTTACAGAATTCTAGAGTCTGCTTACCCAGAGTAACAGTATGTTGAGTTTTCTTCCATTTTTCACACTTGGTGACCAACAGCCCAGGGGGCAACTGACTGACTTCCTTTATACTATTGGAAAAAGAATAAATTTAGTAAAAACAGATTTGTTTAAGTTTGTTATTTCCAGGCTTATTTTTACAGGTTTTTTTTTTGGTGTATTTTGAAAATCATATTTTATATTAAAATACATATAGAAATTTTACCCATTTAACAGTTGTTAAGTGTCCAGTCCAGTGACATGAAATACATCCGTATTGTTGAGCAACCATAGATGTAGGTTTAAGCCTTAGCTTTGAAAATTGAATTTGAAATATCATGTGTTCTATTTGGCCCATGTGTTGGAAATGGCTCTTAGTGGTAGACAACAGAAATATTAGAACCCTATTAAACAGAAGGGCATTTATTAAAGACTAGTAGTTTGCAGGATCTTTAAGGGAGCAGAAAGAATAGACTGTAGGCTGAGCATCTAAGATCCAACTTCTGGAACACACTTTTCTATGGACTTCTCAAGGGAGCTGCAGCCATCTCTAGTCTTAGAACCATGCTGCCATGCTCAAGTTTGGAAGCTGCTGAATGAGGAGTCAAATTCTGCTACTGGCTCCAGAAGAATGATCACTCTGCCTGTCATCATTGCTGGCTCTACCTGTGCTTGGTTACTGTGTGTCCCTCCCTGTTTTCTCCTTCTGGTCTCCTGGGACTTTTTCTGCTTGGGAAATCTAGGGCACATTTAGATCTCAAACTGCCATGGACTCCAAGCAGAGGTAACTTTTAGCTTTTTAGACACTGTTATGTTGTGTGACATGCTATAATGGGGTTGGATAATCGCTGAAGACAAAGCATAGGCTTTGGGACACATTGATTTAGCACCTTTGTTTTCTTAAAAGAGATGATAGTTTTGAAAGGGGAGATTGGAAATGTCAACCCAGCAATGTTGATAGGAGGTAAATCCTGAATTATGGAAACAATTTGTGAGTGAAGCCTACTTTTTATAAGTATTGTGAAACTCTAAATGGACTTTATTTATTTCACTTACAAAAATACATTTTTAAAAAGAATGTTATGTCACTTTGTCATTGTTAACTTTATGAATTTGCATTAGAGAACATGGATAAGGATTCCTGCAAGGCAACTATGTCTGCCCAGCTGATGTTGAGCTGATGTCCTAAAACATGGACCTTTGCAAAAATTTTGTCATGTAAATAATTTGTATTACTCTGAACACATTCATGATGGGTAAGAGTTGAGGTGGAGTTGGGAAGAAAATTAAGTTACCCATAAAACATAGGGTCTAGTTTCCTAATATCTAATATCTAGATCAGTACTGTCTGTTAGAAATATCTTGAAAACTATAAATATATATTTAAATTTTCTAATATCCACATTAAAAGACAAAAATAGGTGGGTGATATCAACTTTAATAGTTTATTTTACTTAACCCAAGTTATCCAAAGTAGTATGCTCAGTAGTCAAATGAGCCTACTAGGTACTGAACAGGACAACATAGAAGTGTATTGTGTGTGTCTTATTTTACTAGAACATTTTGGTATAAGAAGTACTGAAATATATTTCACATATGTTTATAAAATGTCATGTGTGCCATATTTGATAGCACTGACTACTTACAGTACTTTATAACAGTGTGATGGTAACCCAGTGCTATTCTTCAGATTCCAAGTGTTGATATGGTGGCTTGCTGTCATTTATGAAAGTTGTGTAAACTGTTTGAACTATTGGAGTACAAGGTGTCAACTGTGATTCTGACAGGCAGAAATAGCACACTAGCATTCAAGTAACTGAAGGAATGGGTCAACGGTAGTTTTTTCTGCTCCTTCTCATGCTGAATTTTCTGAGAGGGTAGAGGTAAAGAAAAAAACAAACTTTTTTTCTCACTCTAACATCTCACATACCACTAAACTGAACATTTGACACCAGATTCTTCAGTGAACACCAGCTGGTTGTGCTGTACTTAAATTCTGACACTGTCTACCTAAGATAGCATCAGATCCACAGGTTGAGGATTTCATTCCTCAAGACCCCCCCCCCCCCCCCCAACCTCCCTACTCCAGAGGCCACTTGCAAACCCCTGGTTGTGATTTGTCCTGGTAATCTAGATGTAAATCAGGTTAACCCCTCATTAGGTCCTATTAATTTGCTAGGACAGCTCACTGAATTCCAGAATCACTCACTTAAGTTTACTAGTTTACTGTAAAGGATACTACAGTAAATACAGATGAAGAACTCAATCAAAGAGATGGATAGAGGAAGGTGTGGGGAGCTGGAAGTTCCATGCTTTCTATAAGCATTCCACCCTTCTAGCACCTCCACAAATTCAGGAATCAGGAAGCTTCTGGAACCTTGTCTTTTTGGGTTTTTCTGGAAGCTTCAATAGGTAAGCATGACTGATTATGTCATTGGACATTAGTGATCAACAGAATAAACTTTCTGCCTCACCCCTCAAGAGTGGGGCAGAAAACTCTAGCCCCCTAATCACATGGTTGGGTGCATTGGCATGCAGCCCCCATCTTGAGCCTGTCTAGGGGCTCATCAGGAATTACTTCACCAGAATAAAAAGTGCTCTTGTCACCCAGGAAATTCCATGGGATTTGGGAGCTGTTCCTATCAGGAAATTAGAAAGGTCTTAGGTCTCTGTCGAGAACTGAAGTCAGACTAGAAATCAGAATAGGCGATTCATTTAGTAGCCCTCCTGATCAGGAAATTTCAAGTTATTAGAAGCTCTATGTCAGAAACCATGGTCAGAGACCAAATATGTATTTCTTACTATGTTATAATATCACATTGGGCCATTGTCTAAATAATAAGAGTGTTACATGAGCTTTTTTTTTTTTTTCTTACGATTTATTTATTTGGAAGGCAGAGTTAGAGAGGAAGAGATAGAGATCTTCCATCTGCTTGCTCAGTCACCGAATGGCTACAGGGGCTGGAGTTGTGCCAGGCTGAAGCTAGCAGCCTGGAGCTTCCTTTGGGTCTCCATGTGAGTACAGGGGTGCAAGGACTTGGATCATCCTCCAGTGCTTCCCCAGGCACACCAGCAGGGAGCTGGATTGGAAGCAGAGCACCTAGGACTCAAATGGGCTCCAATATGGGATGCTGGCATTGCAGGTGGTGGCTTAACTCTTCATGCCACAATACCAGCCCCAGTGAAGCTTTCTTGCATTTGATTAGTGACAAGGTGACTCTCAGATCCCTGCCAATTCTAGAATGCTGTTTTCAGTTGCAATAATTTCCAGTATATAGGTACAGTCCAATAATTTATGTCCTTGCTAGAAATTTGTCCTTGGAGGCACAACTATTATGTTCTAGAATTGGTATGTGTTCTAGACTTGATCACAAATTTACTCTCTGGAAGACCAGATTTTTAGATGACTCCTCCTCCAATCCTTTTTTTACTGAGCTATTTTTCCTTCCTGTATGGTGATATTGATTGGGCTTTTAGAGCCCTAGGATCGTGGTTAGATTATCTTATGAAATATCTGTATTTGAACTGGAATCCCTGCCTCTTGTTTTATTATTTGTTGCCATCATTGCTCAAAGGAGACTAAAACTCCTCTATCCTCTTTTGTTTTTAAGCTAACTTGTTGGAAGAAGTCTTATTTCCTGAGGATTTATTAATTGAGGTCCTGTTGAAATAACATCTCAGGGAGAGGTACCCTAGAGAAGTTTTCTATAAAAAAAATGAGAATGCATTTTTCTTGATCTAATCAAGCACTTCCTATATTATCAGTGCTTATTGGATTTTTGTAGCTTTTTATTAATCATGTTGTATCATTTTATAATTATTACTAGGAATTCTGGCTGTCATATTTTCCATCAGTCAGATCTTTGATGAATTGATCATATTAACAATATAAAAAGCTAATTGATGGTAGATTCCAATATACCTGATATGCTGGTTTTGATCAAGGGAAAATAGCAGAAAAACTGGAGGATCTATGTTTCAGAGAGGTAGTTGGAGAGGTTTTTCAGTGAAAATCTACTGTAAGAAGAGAGACTCTGTGGAGCAACAAGGACTGTACAGACTTGTAACAGCTCAGTGGACGCCACGAGTTACTCCTACAATTGACAGGGAGGCCATCTTCTCAGAATGAGGTGCCCGGCTCAGGGATGGAGCAACTCTCTCTTTGGATGGAGAGGCTCCCAGGGCAGAGAGCGGATCCCCTACAGCCCATGATTGTGGGAATCCTGGGACTGTGCTACAAACTGGGAAGACTCCATGCTCACACTATGCAGCACCTAGATTCTTTGAGCAGTTCATGCACCTCTGTGAGTTGGCAGTGCAGGCACAGAGAGGTTCACCTTGGCACAGAGAAGAGTGGAGGCCGTGATCACACTAGCAAGGGTGATCTCCCCCTACTGACTACAGAGGAGAGCTATCACACATCTTTTTGATGTTACCCTGGACTTTTGCAGTACCCTCACATGCTGGCCAGAGCTCAGTAGTCGCACATAGCACACACCTCTGAAATCCCCTGAAGATGCAGGCATCCCATTACCCCAAGGGGACACAATCCCAAGAACAGAGATTTCAGGGGAGATATCAACAGATGTTTCTCCAGATGCCTAAAAATAATACAAATACAAGAAATATGAACAAGGAAGACAACATGACTCCCCAAAAGTAACACAATAATACTTCAGTATTAGAGTGAAGATGAAGATATTGATGAAATGCCTGAAAGGAATTCAAAAGATTGATTGGAAGATTAGTCAAAAATACAGAGAAGCAATTATGTGACATGGATAAGAAATTTTCCTGGGAAATAGCAAACTGATATATTAGAAATGAAGAATTCAGTATGTCAAATAAAAAATACAGTAGAAAGCCTGAACAACAGGCTCAGTGAGGCCACAGAAAGAATGTCTGAGCTGGAAGACAAAGCTTTTGAAATACCACAGTCAGGACCTGCCCCCCCCCCAAAAAAAAAAAAATGGAAAAAATGAAACCAGCATTCAAGATCTGTGGGATACCATCAGATGACAAAATATACATGTTTTGGGCAGTTCTGAAGGAGTGGAAGAGCAGAATGACTTAGAAAACTTCTCCAGTGGAATAATAGCAGAAAGCCTACCAAATTTGAAAAAAGATATGGACATCCAAGTACAAGAAGTACATAAAAGCACACAATCAGAGAAGATCTTCACCATGACACATTATATTAAAACTTTCAAAATTAAAACACAAAGGAAAGATAGTAAAATGTGTGAGAGAAATGCCAGATTACCTTAAAAGGAACTCCAATTGGATTGATAACAGATTTCCTTCCCACCAGAAACCCTGCAAGTAAGGAGAGAATGGAAATAGGCTAAGTTCTTAAAGAAAAAACTGTCAGTCCAGAATATGTACCCAGCAAAGCTCTCATTTATAAATGGAGGTGAAATAAAGACTTTCCAAAGCAAACAAAAATTGAAAGATTTTGTCATCATGCGGCCAGCCTTGCGGTGATACTTAAGGATGTAAAACACACAGAAACACAGAAAGGTAAACAGCAGCATGAAAGAATATGAAGGCAGAAATCCTAATAATAGTACAAACGAGATCCAAAATAGATAATAGGCACATATAAAGAAAAATGGCAAGACCAAGTCGTCACTTATTGCTAATAACTTTGAATGGAAATGAGTGAAACTCCAATTAATAGATACAGATTGGCTGAATGGATTAAAAAGCCTACCATAAACACACCTCACCAACAAAGATACACACAGACTGAAAGTGAAAGGATGAAAAAAGATATCCCAAGGAAGTAGAAATTAAAAATGAGCAAGATTGGCTATCTTAACTTCAACAAAATAGAATTTAAGACAGAAACTGTAAAAATAGACAATGAAGATCATGTAAGGATTTAAGGGGTGAACTCAAGAAAAAGATGTGAGTTTAGTAAATTTGTATATGCACCCAATGCTAGAGCACCCAGTTATTTAAACAAGTGTTAATAGATCTAAGGGAGACATAGACTCCAATACAGTAATAATGGGGGACTTCAACACCCTACTTTCATCAGGGAAGTGTAAATAATAACCACAGTGAGGTTTTACCTCACCCCAGTTGGAATGACTGTCATCCAGAAATCAAAAAATAATAAATTATGGTGAGGATGTGGGGAAAAGGTTCTGTAATCTACTGTTGATGGGAATGTAAACTGGTACAACCGTTACGGAAGACAGCATGGAGATTACTCCGAGATCTGAAAATAGATCTACCATATGACCTAGCCATCCCTCTCCTGGGAATTTACCCAAACAAAATCAAATGAAATCAGCATATGAAAAAGTTATTTATTCCCCCATGTTTATTGCAGCTCAATTCACAATAGTTAAGATATGGACAAAACCCAGATGTCCACCAACTGATGACTAGATGAAGACAGCTTGGGCATTTTAAACTTTCAAGAGGCAGATAGTGGAATTCTGGGTTTAATGAAAGTTTTCGATGCTCCAAAATATGTCTGTGTATGTGCATGTGTACACATACACACAGAAGCATGCATATACATAATGTGGATTTCCATTTGCCTCAGTCTTAAAGTTTGCATTTGTAAAAGTTCTGGTGGCATAGTTTGCCTTGTGAAGAACCAAGAGGACTGATAGTCTGTCAGTAAACTGTCTCACAGGTATGATTCAAACAGTTTTATTAGCAACATATGGAGTATGAAGGAGCCACAGAGGAGAGTGTGCAGTGTGAGGGTGCTGGTCCGTCTTTTTTGGCATGTAATTTTATCATTTCCCATGTGTGGTGTTATTTGTTGCTGCCTAGGGAATATAGAAAAATACCTCTAATGTAGTGAAACAAAAAAAATCAGAATAAATTATCATTGTTGAGTTTATGGGGAATTATTTTGATGAAAGCTATATTTTCCCAAACCTAAGTTTCATTTGGTACTTTAAATTTTATTCAATCAATCTTCTAAATTAAAACTCAGATTTTCAATTATTTGAATTTTTTGATCAACTTTACATAATAGTCCCATAGCTGAGTTTCATAGCTGGGAAAGAAATCTCTTTTTTCCTATTATGACAATATATGGTTCTGCTTAATTAGTGTTACTAAATATTTATTAATTTTTCTTTAGTGATGTGCAACATTTAAATGATTACACTATTACACTATATGGATTACTTTAGTAGATACCACACAGAGGACGAAAGCAGACAGCCTGTGGGCTTGTAGTTTAATTCTATAAAAGCAATCACATGTAAATGATGCTTACATAGCCAATGATAGGCATGATAAACAGCAAAGAGGTTACCTCTGGGAGAGAGGGTGTGAAATGGGATGAGGGAAAGGTACACAGGAGCTTCAGTCTATCTTCTTTAAAACATATCTTTCATCTAAGATTTATTGATTGCCAGGTTGAAACAAAGGCAGTGGAATCATTTGTTTCACCTTCCTGTCCGGCAGTTATTTGGCTCGCTTGGTATGGCTTCCTACAGAGAGGGAGGTAAATTGGTAGACTGAGGGAAAAACCATGGTGGAGCTGGGGGTGGGGTGGGAAGTGGGGACAGAGAGTGTGCTCTGTTAAGAGCCCTGCAGAAAAAGCTATTGCAGTTTTTTTGAAACTTCATCCGAGTTCTGCTTACTAACTGGAGCCTTAGGATAAGTATATTATTGCTACTCTGAAATAATTTAAAAAGTTTAAAGAAATGATTTTATTTATTTGAAAGGGGTTTGGAGGGGGATAGGAGGGAGGGAGGGAGGGAAAAATGGAGGGAGGGTGGTAGACATAGACACACACACACACACACACACCCCTAGAGATCCCATTCACTGTTTTATTCCCCAAATGTCCACAGCAGTCAAAGCTGGGTCAGGCTGAAGCCAGGAGCCTGGAACTTAATCCAGAACTTCCACATGGGTGACAGCTACCCAAGTACTGGAGCCATACCTGCTGTCTCCCAGGGTGTCTGTTAGCAGGAAGCTGGAACTGGGAGTGAAGCCAGGACTTGAATCCAGGCATAGCTGTACAGAATGTGGGCTCCACAAACGGAGTCTTAAATGCTTTATGAAATGTCTGCCCCTGAAAAGCTTAAATATTTTTATAGTTGATTTCTCAGAATTTCTGTGGGAAGCACAGTTTCTTTACTTTAGATTTATATTTGGCTTTAAGACTGTTGAGAGGCCAGCACTGTGGTGTAGTGGGTAAAGCCGCTGCCTGAAGTGCCAGCATTTCATATGAGTGCTGGTTGGAGTCCTGGCTGCTCCACTTCCAATCCATCTCTCTGATATGACCTGGGAAAGCAGTGGAAGATGGCCCGAGTCCTTGGGCCCCTCACCTGTGTGGGAGACCTGGAAGAAGCTCCTGGCTTCAGATCGGTGCAGCTCCAACCTTTGAGGCTATATGGGAGGTGAACCAGTGTAAGATAGACCCCTTCCTTCCTCCCTCCCTCCCTCCCTCCCTTTCTCCCTCCCTCTCTCTCTCTCCTTCTCTCTCTCTCTTTGCCTCTCTGTAACTCTGCCTCTCAAATAAATAAATAAATAAATAAATCCTTTTTAAAAAGACTGTTGAAAGAACCAGGCCATTGAAATGGATAATTTTTATTTTCTTTTGATTAATTTGAAAAAAATAATTATTTTAAAGGCAGAGTTGGGGAGGGGGGAGAGGGAGAGAGAGAGAATGAGAGAGAGAGAGAGAGAGAGAGAGAGAGAGAGAGAGAGAGATCTTTCATTCACTGGTTTACTCCCTAAATGGCAGCAACAGCAACAGCTGGGGCTGGGCCAGACCAAAGCCAGGAGCTGGGAGTTCCATCCAGGTCTCCTATGTACGTAGCAGGGGCCCTAGTTTTGAACCATCTTCTGCTTTTCCCGGCACATTAGCAGAGAGCTGGATTGGAAGTGGAGCAGTGGGGACTCATACCCATATGGGATGCAGGTGTTATAGGTGGCAACATAACCCACTGTGCCACGATGCAGGCTCCATGAAGTGGATAATTCTTAAACTGATTAACTTCCAAGTGGCTAGTCTGGTTTCTTCTGTATGCTGATAAAGTAATATTGGAAGCCAGGCTGTTCATTACTTAGATTATAGTGATGAAGAAAGCAGTGCGAATTGTATGCTTATTTTAGAGTGTAAGCAAATAGGGGCACGTTTCAAGTGCTTTTCAAATGTGTATGACTACTGTCAAGTTTTTTTATATAATGATATATCTAACAGTTATTTCTGTGGAGCTACTTTATTTGTGAAATAGATCAAACTTCTGCTTGAAAATGCAAAGAAAGTCTTTCCACTCAACTTCTCTATGAAAATCAGGTTGAATGGTACGGAAAAAAGGAAGTATGGGGGTGCTTTGTGGAAAAATGGAATTAGAAGAGGTTTATTTTGGTGCAAAATTTTTTGAAATTCATTCATATTTTTCATGAAAGTCATGAAAAATGCATATTATTATAAAACTACAAATGGATATAAATTTTTTTTCACCAAAATAAACTTTCTAAATGAACATTTTGAAGTTCTGTCGTATAGTTGGGTAGTTTTGTTTTACCTTGAAAAAAACCATTTAATAAGGATTGAAGTTGTATAACAGCTGGGGGTGATTTTAGACATATATGAAGAGAAAATGCTGAATATCTGCAATCTTAGAAAAATGAAATCTGTGAAGGAAATATATAGTAGTAATATTAAATTTATTGTTTACCTTTACTTCTCTATCCTAGATCTTTACAAAAGCAGTCAAGAAATACATCTTATCAGATTTAATTTAACTGCTATTATTTTTTTCTGAGGGTAGATTACTTTATAATCCAGGTAGAAGTCCTAACTGACTGCATAATATTGACATTTACATCTAAGTATGCCCATTAAAGTTCTGAAATAATGTATTGGTAGTATAGTATTAAAAATGTGATAAACATGAAGATAGTATATGGATTAATTAAAATATTCCATCTGCCCTATGAAATAATGTTGCCTTATGTTTGTGGAACTCTGTGTGTGTGTATAGTTACAATGCTCCACAAATGTAATCATTTATATTTCTTAAAATGTTTCATTTTATCTCATAGGAGTTTTGGAATTACATGGGATTGATGAGATTTCTCTTTACTAAATGAAGAAATTGAATAGCCTGATAGTGAGTGGTCTTTCCATAAGTAGGACTAAACTACAGCAGGTCTCCAGACTTCTGGTTTAGCGCTGTGTCTTACTGGGTCTTCAATCAGGGAAGTTTGGATTTTTCTGGCCTATTGTAGTGTTTTTTATTTTTCTTTGAAAATTTTGGCATGTTTTGTTAGAACTCTTTCCATGGCTTGGAAAGCAAAAGAGAACCAGTTTGTTGCAATTGGTATTTTTGAACATAGATTTAGATGGTGAGAAGAATAAAACTTGAACTTTTTGGATTATATTTGTATCTATTCATTTTGTATAATATTTTACAATGCAGAAAGCAAAAAAGTTAAGGACTAACTTGATATGGCCTACACTTCTGAACTTAGGATAGAAGTCCTGGTGACTGAGGTGCAAGTAGAATCTGTTTTCCCCTTTCTCCACATAATTCAAGCAACATCCTGGAAACCCTAGGATTCTTGTTGGAATTTTACTCAACTTCTCCCATAATGGTTTTTATAATTTTTAAAAAAGATCTTTTGAGAACATATTACATTTTTAAATTGAAATGAAAGTAACTGTGATTACTTAAATCAAATATCAGTCGTGTGTATTTTACTTGGAACCACAAAGACATTTGTATGTCTTATCTGGACATACGTAGGCATTAAGAATGAAAATTAGGGCCATTAGAAAGGAATTTTTACTTATTAAATTTAGCATAGTAGTGTTATCTAACTACTCTTTTTAGTATAGGTAATTCATTCATTTGCACCAAGGATACTATTACTTGCCTATATGTCTTAGTTCAGGCTGCTGTAAGAACTACATTATTGTGTAAGTAGCATAGGCAACAGATATTTATTTGTTATAATTCTCCAGGCTGAGAAGTCTAAGCTCAAGGTGCTGGCAGATCTTGTGTCTGATGAGAACTCACTTCTTGGTTTGAAGGTATGGGCCCTTCTCCCTGTATTCTCATAGGGCAGAGAGCAAGAGGATACAAGCTCCCCCAGGCCTCTCTTATAAGGACACTTGCTAATCCCATTTGTGAGGGCTCCTCCCTCAAGAGCTAAATCTCTTTCAATGGCCCTCATCTTCAAATACCACTATGTTGGGAGTTAGGCTTTAACATATGAATTTTGAGGTATAGGTAAACATTTAGTCCAAAACACTACAGTAGTTAATAAATATAATTTAGACATTCAAATTTCTTTTTAGGGAATGAAAATTAATTGTAATTATAAGTTTAGGTCATAATTGGAGCTAATTCTGTGGTTTTTTTGGTCATTCAGTTGCAACAAAATTGAACTTCCATGTATTTTAGTACTTATATATGTCTTTTGGGGCATTTGCAAAATCGGAGTCCTGTTTCTCCTGTGGAGATAAAGTTTGTCCCCTTTCAATTACTAAATGTGATTTTCCCTTATCTGTGAATTTCACCTTCGGTTTACTGGCAGTTGCTTTTTTGTGTGTGTTGGGATCATAGAATTATGGTTAACTCCTTGTAATCTGGCTTTGGTCCCACTGGTGACCAGATTCTAGCCAAATGTGGAGAATCTTTTTTCTCAATTCTCAAATCTCCTTGACGTTCTAATGCCATCTACCCTTGGCTGTTACGCTGCAGGAGTACTTTCTTTTGGGTTTCTGCTTTGAACTTTCTGATACCCTCTCTGCTTCCCGGGACACTGTTTCCTAGGTGTTAGGATAGGTTTTGTCTTCTGACTTTACTAAGCATTTACTTACTGCATTTACTTTAGTTCTGTCTCTGCATTTGTATGGTAGATATTTTGTTATTTCTCATAACTCCCAGCCTTTATATTTATATTGCTGGTTATTCTTGAGCTTTGTTTCACATCATTGCTCATTTCCTAGACCTTTCAACTCAAAACAGACCCACATCATTGCCTTCAGACTCTTCTTTCTAGGGCTTCAGTTTCTTAAAGAAGCATTCTTTTAATATGTTGACTTTTAAAATTTAGTGTCCCTTATGCTACACCCATTATATTCCAATGTCCTTTTGATGTCCAAGAGTCATTTCTTGAAAACATTTCTTAAAATTGGCCCATGATTCTTTTTAAAATTCTCTTAAATTTTTTATTTTATTTGAATGGCAGTGAGACTGAGACAGAGACTCAGATCTGTCATCTATACATTCACTCCCCCAAATGCCTGCAACAGCCTGGGCCAGGCCAAAGCATAACCTAGGAACTCAATGCAGGTCTCCCATAAGGGTACAGAGATTCAGGGTATCGAACTATCACCTGTTGGTCCCAGGGTGTGCATTGGTAGGAAGCTGGAATGTAGAGGAGAGGCAGAACTCGAGCCTGGGCACTGACAGGAAATCTGGGCATCCCAAGCGTTGAGTTAACTATTTTTTTCCTGTTTAAAACAACCAACACAATACATTTGTGAAATAGGAAGGGTAGAGTTTATTATCCCAATCTGCAGGTCAGGAGGTATGTACTTACAGAAGTGATTTGCCTGAAGTATCATTGCCAGTTAAAGGATGACCCATTACTAAAACCAAAGTAATCTGATTTTAAGACTCTGCAGTACCTGTATCCAAAGCAAGTAATTTCCTAATAAAATATCTTTCGGTTTCTAGTTCTTTCATTTGGTTCACTTTCTATTTATATTGCTGGCTTGATGTTCATAAAGCCAGTCTTAGTAACTGCTACTACAGGTTGGAACACTGTCTTAGTCACTGTGCTAGATTGTGTTTCATCCTTAAAACTGCAAGGTAGGTACTGTTATACCTATAGATGAGAAGAACTTCATTGATCAGGAAATTGAGGCTTACAGAAGCTAAATAAGTCATTGCTAGTCATCATGTGATGGGATGAGAGTGGGGATTCACACTCTTGTTCCCAAACTGGTTGTTTTTCTAACCTCATTTTGTCTTTTTATCAAATTTTTGATGTCACTCCTCTTTCTAAAAACTTACTGTGGCTTCCTTTTGCCTATATAACCCCACTCACTCAGTCTCTTATGATCCTTATGTTTCCTTTCTATCATTTTCTCTGGTACTCTCTGCAGTGAGTGCTCTGCTCTTGATCTTGTTCTCTCCTCACACAGACCTTATCTAGTCCTATGTTCTTACTTTCTGAACTCATGCTGTTACAGAATCATTTCACCTCAGTGTTTTTTTTTTTTTTTAAACCTGTCCCATGCCAGCTGTCTACCTTCTTCCCAATCTGATTCCATTAATTCCATTCTGAGCGTGCAAGGTGCCATGGTAGAAGCACATAGAGGATTGCCTGGGCCATGTGGTGGGGTGAGCTGTTAATGGGAGGAGCAGACTGGATTCCTTATGATTCAAGAGCACTTGCAGAGAGGCATGTGCATGGGCTATCAGAGCAGTACTCAAGAGGATGTGATTAATTTTACCTGAGTGATTGGGGAAGATGTGACAGAAGGACTGACATTTGATCGTTGGCCTTAAAGGAAGAGGAGGAGGTCTTTAGGTGGAGAAAAGGTGGGAGGAGAGCATTCTGGAAAGAGGAAATAGTTTATGAATGTAGGAGTGAAAGCACAAGTGTATACTGTATGCTGTGGTATGAACCTTAAAGGACTTTGTTGTAAGGCTGTGCAAAGAGTGTATTGTTGCTAGTGGACTTCAAGTGACGGGCCTTCCCTTGGTTGTATCACCCTAGTCCAGGGTTTGTTGTTTGACCTTACACTGATTTGTTGAGCCTCCTGGTTGTATAGACCTCTCTCAGGGGGTGGGCTTACCTTAACCATACTCTTAGAAACTAAAATACAAATATTTGTATACCTATTCAAGGGTAGTTTAAAAAGTATGTGTGTAAAATAAAATTGAAAGCTATTTATTTTGGTGCAAAGAATTTGAAATCTATGTGTAGATTTTTATGATATTCATTTTACATGAACTTTTGAAGACTGCTGCATATCTGTTTTTCAGTTTATTAATTTTTTTTGAGAAATTCAACCGTCAAACAGATCAGGTTTGCTTGATGTGGCAGATCAGTACATTGCCTCCCTATAGATTGGTTTCCAGGGAAGCCAAGTTATTAATATGATGGTCAGTTGATTGAGAAATACAGCTTTCAAGTTGTTCCAGAATTTCTTTTTACTTTTTATTTATTTTATTTATTTGAAAGTCAGAGAGACAGACAAAGAAAGATCTCCCATCTGCTGATTCACTCTGAAATGCTTGCAGCAGCCAGGGCTGCGCCTGGCTGAAGCCAGGAGCCTGGAACTTAATCCAGGTCTCCCATGTGGATGGGATGGGACCCTTGGACCATCAGTTGCTGCCTTTCAGGGTACATATCAGCTGGAAGTTGGAATGGAGAGCAAAGTTAGGACTTGGACCTAGGCACCCTGTTATGTGATGCAGGAATCCCAAGTGGTGACTTAAATGTTGTGGCAAACACCTGCCTTGACCCAGCATTTCCGATCAGTGTGTTATCTCTCTTCTTGCAAGATGCTTGGAAAGCTACATTGCAGAAGTTGCCTTTGAGCATGAATGAGAACCAGGAGGGATATTTGCAGAACTGTCCCTCAGCTGAATTAGATGGAGGCCATCTTCGCCACTGTAGGTATAGCTTTGCCAGGGAAACCCTGTTAATAAGAGTCAATTAGTCAAGACAGCCTCTGCTATCGCTTGGCATGATCTTGGCAGCATTTACCTTGGAGACTTCTTGATACTTGGTGTTTCTTGGATTCTTTTGCTGATCAGCCCCTTTGCCCTCCTTTCCTATACCTTCTTACTGATGCAATCTCCCTTCAAATAGGTTGAGGCATTTTGAGCCTATATATATTTTTCTTTTCCACAGCAAATGAGGAAGATACCATATGGTTATTTTTTTAGAATGACTTTTGTGAAAAGTCATGGATTTCACATAAACCCACAGTCAATTAGAGTTATTTTAAGAACTAGGGGAGCAGGAGGGTTTTCATATCTCTGGATCTATTTTGTTTTTGTTTTAAGTTACATTCTTGTATTTTCAGTCACTTGGGACCAAAATCAGGGAATGGTGAATAGCCCCCTGAAGCTATTCAGGTTTACTGCTGGTGGGATGTGGGCGGTAAGTCTAGGAAGGAAACTTGGGACTGGGTTATGAAGGATCTTGAGGCCATACTGAAGAATTTAAACTTCAAAATGCTCTCAGCTTAGTTCTTCCCTCTGTAGTTAAGCCATCCCCAACCCCATCACCATTACTTCTTTTTAGCTTTTTATTGTCTTATTTATTTGCTATTTTCTGTATCAAACTGTTAATGTCCTACCATGGAGAATATGATATTGGCTATTAGCAGATCTTTAAGACATCATTTTGTTTAGCCTCTTTGCATTTTCACCAATAGATGCTAGGTTTTATTATCTATGTTTTAAACCCGAGACTCAGGATATTTGATAGGTTAAGTTGTTGTTCTGTTACCTTGCTTTAGTTCTTACTGTTTCTACAGCTTCTTTTCTTATCCCTCAGTTTTTGTGGACAAGGCATTACTTTTGATTGTACTATGTGATGTTTCTGTTATGGTGCATATGCTTATGCATGAGTAATTCTTTTAATAATCAATTGTCATGTGTTTGTTGTTTTCCTTTCTAGGCAGCTTACCATTTTATATTTAGGTCAATCTCTGACTTATTCCTTTTGCCTCTTATAAAACTTAACTCAAATCATTCTTATTGCTTTTAAGAGTTATCATTTCTTTTTTGTTTTAACTTGTCAAAAACTTGTTTGTTTGTTTATTTATTTATTTATTTGAAAGAGCAACAGAGAGATAGAGATACTCCAGCTACTGATTCACCCCCCAGTGTCTGCAACAGCCAAGGCTGGGCCGGGCTGAAGCCAGGAGCCAGGGTTTCTATTTGAGTCTCCCGCATGGTTGGCAGGGACCAAAGTGCTTGAGCTGTCTCCTGACGCCTGCCAGTGTACACATTAGCAAGACGCTGGATCAGAAGCAGAGGCAGCACTCAATCCCAGGAAGTTTAATATGGAATGTGAGCTTCCCAAGCAGGGATCAACTCACTGTGCCACAACACCTGCTTCCCAGTTGATTTTCAAGCAGTATTTAAACAAGAGAGTACCATTAAAGCTGAAAATCTCCTAGTCTACTCAAGTGCTCTTTTTTTTTTTTTTTAAATCACCTTAGTTTGATCTCAGCTCTAGTTTACAGATTTTTTTTTGACAGGCAGAGTGGATAGTGAGAGAGAGAGACAGAGAGAAAGGTCTTCCTTTTTGCCCTTGGTTCACCCTCCAATGGCCGCTGCAGCTGGCGCATCTCGCTGACCCGAAGCCAGGAGCCAGGTGCTTCTCCTGGTCTCCCTTGGGGTGCAGGCCCAAGGACTTGGGCCATCCTCCACTGCCTTCCCGGGCCATAGCAGAGAGCTGGCCTGGAAG
This sequence comes from Lepus europaeus, assembly GCF_033115175.1. NCBI lineage: Eukaryota > Metazoa > Chordata > Mammalia > Lagomorpha > Leporidae > Lepus > Lepus europaeus. The sequence continues at coordinate 85,646,172 of NC_084827.1, read as the reverse complement.
AGGGGCAATAGGGATAGAATCCGGCGCCCCAACCGGGACTAGAACCTGGTGTGCTGGCGCCGCAAGGCGGAGGATTAGCCTGTTAAGCCATGGCGCCGGCCAACTCAAGTGCTCTTGTTTTCTAGATGAGCATACTGACATTTGGGGCAGCTGCAATTTGCTGTAGCACATGAGTAGTAGAGCCATGAGCGGAACCCAGATAGAGTGACATGATAGTATACAGTAGTACACTTGTTCTCTATTTGGCTAAGTGATATATTCTATAGGAATGAGAGGGACTCTCAAAGGTCACCTGAATGCATCCAAAGCCAGTATATTCAATTTTTAAAAAAGATTTATTTATTTGAAAGTCAGACTTACAAAGAGAGAGGGAGAGACATAGAGATAAATTTTCCATCTGATGGTTCACTCCCCAAATGGCTGCAGTGGCCAGGGCTGGGCCAGACCAAAGCCAGAAACCAGGATCTTCATCTGGGTCTCCCAGTCTCCCACATGGGTGCAGAGGCCCAAGCACTTGAGCCATATTCCACTGCTTTCCCAGGCACATTAGCAGGGCACCAGATCAGAAGTGGAACAGCCAGGACTCGAACCAGCCCCCAGTATATTAAAATTTAAAATAGCACTTCTTTTTAGTCCTAGGAAGTGTACTCTTTTGATATCTTAGATCTTATTGTGTTAGGTAAAACAACTAATGAAAAAGGGACAGGGGGAAGGAGTTCATGCAATGCAGTCTGCTTTGATCCTGCCAAGCCACATACAGGTGCTTTATGTGCATCACCTCAGCTATTTCCTGTGGCTTGTGAAATGGTTGCAGTTGTACCCATTTTGCTGATGAGACTGAGACTCACAGAGGTGAAGCAATCTTGCAACCAGGACTGGAAGGTGTGGGTTGTGAGCACTGGTCTACGTGGCTTCAAAGGTCATTCTCTTTCCATCATGCTAGGCCAAAGCCCTTAAGAACAGGGACTTTCACAGTGGCCACCACACCTGACTTCCTAATGCGCAGCAGTCCACAGCTGTGTGCTATTATCTGCAGCAGTGGTGGGGAGTGTGATTGCTCAAGCTGGGTGGCAATGCCTGACTCACTAAGTCACATTTTCTAACCAAGGTTCAAGGCTCGTCTTTTGACCTTCTCTTTGTGTGTTTTGTGTCATTGTTCCCATTTCCATTCTGTGGGAGAACAACCCCATGTTATAAGCGCACGTCTCATTCTTCTACCCACATTTCACTTTCCATCTTATTAATGCTCTTCATGTCTTCTCTGACTTTTCCTTCACTCTTTACTATTATCATCTGGAGAAATTGGTGTTTTTACCAGAGGTATTCAAATGGGTCAGCTTGATTTTTTTTGCCCCTTTGAATTCTGTTGGTGTGAAAAAACATTGGACAAAAAAAAAAAAAATGACAGTAATGCATAATTACATTGTCTTCCAGCAAAACACTTCAAAAATGGCAAGATATATGCAATTCATAACTTACATAAAGTTCATCATTCATATTTATAAAATCTGTGTCTTGGTGCAAAATATACTTCAAGTTTCAAAGAATGATTTTAAAATACTTTTGAATCATCTATCTAAGAGCTTTCAACACTGTATAAATAGTATACTTTTTAGCATTTCCTTTTGTGTACCTGCAGTTTGCATCATTTTTGAGACAATTTACCACTTTTTTTTGCAAGGCATATATAGAGACTCAGCTAACAAATGTCATTATGTATGTGGGCCTCAAAAAGCAACTGGGGGAAATTATATTTAACTTTTTCAAAAACTGGTTATCTGGGCTTTCCCCCATTTCAGAAAAGAACCAGATGTAAACCAAGGATGTGTATCAATGTACATAGTTTTGAATATGTATATATATATATATATATACACATACACACACACATTTTTTGGTTTCACAAGTGAAGCTTAAATATCATCACCACCCCCCAAAAATTTTTGATTGTTTCTGGTAAGTAGTTTATTAAATCTAGTGATTTCCATCACTTTGCTCTTGTTAAATTCTAGGCATTGTTTCTTTTTTTTTTTTGGACAGGCAGAGTTAGACAGTGAGAGAGAGAGAGAGAGAGAGAGGAAGGTCTTCCTTTTTCCATTGGTTCACCCTAGGCATTGTTTCTTAAAAAGAACAACATAGTGAAGGATTATAGTTATGACATTTGACTAAGTCTTTTCATAGGGGGAAAATATGCAAAGAAGGCATTAGAAGCTCCTCCTTCTGCCAAAAAGCCCATTATCCATGTAGACTGGACAGAGTGAAGCAGCTCATGGGAATATCCTGGTGTGGGAGGTGTTGGATAACAAGAAAGCAGAAGGAGAAAGGATAATTCTTCCCAGCATGGGAAGAATGGTAATTTCTTTAAGTAGAAGGGCTCAAACCCTTGACAACTGTGTTGATATGTCATTTTTATTTATTTATTTATTTAGATTTTACTTTTTATTTAATTGAATGTTGGCCTAAGATGATTCTGTTTTAAAAATACATTCCAAATCTACCGTATTTCAAAAAAGAAAAGATTATATTGTTTACTAAGTATGAATTAAATGTTTGGATGCTACTTAATAGTATTTATGTTGTATTTTTTCTGGTTTTAAATTTCATATGTTCATTGTCTTTTTATGAAGACGTGATACATTTTATGTATGTTTTGTAATCATCTAGTCCAAACTTTTTCTTGTTAAGTATGTCAAGGCACTCAAAATGTTTAACACAGTTTTATGTCTACTTTATTTTGTCTATGTAGTGGGCACTGGTTGTATAAATGAGTGAATGAATGACAGAATAAATACAGAAATACCTGGGGCTTGTCATGTGCTGTTCTGCATCAGAGTCAGATTTCAATTATGCTGCCCTACTTTGTTCTTTTTTTTTTTTTAATACAAATGTTTTCCAGTCTTTTTTTTTTTTTAAGATTTATTTATTTATTTGAAAGTCACAGTTACACAGAGAGAGGAGAGGCAGAGAGAGAGAGGGAGAGAGAGAGAGAGAGAGAGAGATCTTCCATCTGATGGTTCACTTTCCAATTGACTACAGCGGCCAGAGAGAGAGAGAGAGAGAGAGAGAGAGATCTTCCATCTGATGGTTCACTTTCCAATTGACTATAGTGGCCAGAGCTGCCCTGATCTGAAGCCAGGAGCCAAGAGCTTCTTCCGGGTCTCCCACGTGGGTTCAGGGGCCCGAGGACTTGGGCCATCTTCTGCTGCTTTCCCAGGACATAGCAGAGAGCTGGACAGGAAGTGGAGTAGCTAGGACTAGAACCGGCACCCATATGGGATGCCGATGCTTCAGGCCAGGGTGTTAACCTACTGTGGCACAGTGCTGGCCCCATCTACTATGTTCTTAAAAATAAAAATTTACATTAGATGATTATGTACATACCATAAAAATTACACCAAGTACGAAAAGGGTGAAAAATATTTTAAAGTTCTACTACATGTAAAAATCATTATAATTTAGAACATCGCTTCAGGTGTTTTTTCTTCCTTTTCATGTCCTCACACTCATACCCACACATGTACATATACTTGAAAATAGGGATATAGGGAAAAATTATATGGACAAGATTACCCCTGTGTACCATGTTTCTTTAAATAAAAATAATATTACTTTATTTCAACAGCAGTAAAAGAAATTAAAGCAAGGGATTACAGTAACTAAATAAATGGGCTTTTACAATAAGAAATTGCCAAGTAATTTTACTAAAATTGAAAGAAAAATTACTAAAAATATTAATAGATTAAGATCATGTTTTTTTTTTTAACTTTTATTTAGTAAATATAAATTTCCAAAGTACGGTTTATGGATTACAATGGCTTCCCCCCCCATAACTTCCCTCCCACCCATAACCCTCCCATTTCCCGCTCCCTCTCCCATTCCATTCACATCCAGATTCATTTTCAATTATCTTTATATACAGAAAATCAATTTAGTATATATTAAATAAAGATTTCATCAGTTTGCCCCCACACAGAATAGAAAGTGCAAAATACTGTTTGAGTACTAGTCATAGCATTAATTCACATTGAACTACACATTAAGGACAGAGATCCTACATGAGGAGTAAGTGCACAGTGACTCCTGTTGTTGACTTAACAAATTGGCACTCTTGTTTAAGGCATCAGCAATCTCCCCAGACTCTAGTCATGAGTTGCCAAGGCCATGGGAGCCCCCTGAGCTCGCCGACTTTGAAGATCATGGTATTTTAAAAATTAACTATATGATATCATATCATCTCCTACTATGAAAAGTATGAAATTAGCATATTCCCTTTGTCCACTTTCTAATTTTTGTTAAATTGAATTCGACCTTGCTAAGCTGTATATCATCTACATTGTAATTATTTTTGCAGTTTTTAGCTTTAGTTTTATATTTTAAAACATTGGGTGCTTATTTACTATCTATTATATCATTGTGCCAAATTGTATTGGGAAGTGGTCCTGGGAAAATTGCATTCTAGGGGGCTGATGCCTCCAAGCAAGGTACCAAGTTTTCTTTGAGAACAGATTTTTGTGGTCAGTAGACTGAGACTCTGGCTTAAGAGCGAGGTCACATTGGCCCAGGCAACTTGATTGTCAGATAGCAGTTTGCATTTTAGTTTAACTGTAATCCTTGAAATGTAAGACTGTTATTTTCTTTCAGTTGTGCAATTTAAAAACATGAGTGGCTTCTTTGTGCCCGAGTAACACAAACCTGGGATGACCAATCGCACTGAAACAGTTGGGTGCCATGGAAGCAGAGGTCCAGGGGCTGTCTCCCAGGATATTCAGAAGCTGTCCGAAGTGCCACTTGTGGTGTTCCCACAGACATCTTCTGACTGCCGTGCCATTTCTGGGAGACCTGAAAAGCCACTTTCTTTGTGGTAATTGTAGACTGTAGGGTGAGTTCTCTGCAGTGTTCTCTATAGAATATAGTGTCTTTTTATTCTCCTTTCATCTTTTTTGCCCTTGATAATGGGGGGTGGGTGTGGACTTAAAGTACCTTCTGTGTTAATCTTGCCCTGTGAACTAAAGATCCGTCCATTTAGATGACAAATAATCTGATCTAGCTCCATGCTGCAGAAATAAATCGAACATTTATTTCTGCCTGTAAATACCTCCATTTCTTCATTCTTTAATCCTTTTTTGAAGAAGATTTATTTATTTATTTGAAAGGCAGAGTACAGAAAAGAAGAGGCAGAGAGAGAGAGAGAGAGAAAGAGAGAGAGAGAGAGAGGTCTTCCATCCACTGGTTCACCCTCCAGATGGCCACAGTGTCTGGAGCTCAGCTGATCCGAAGCCAGGAGCCAGGAGCCAGGAGCTAGGAGCTTCTTCCCGATCTCCCATGTGGGTGCAGGGGCCCAAGGATTTGAACCATCTTCTACTGCTTTCCCAGGCCACAGCAGAGAGAGCTGGATGGGAAGTGGAGCAGCCAGATCTTGAATTGGCGCCCCTATGGGACGCTGGCACTGCAGGTAGCAGCATAACCTGCTATGCCACAGCATGAGCCCCATTCTTTACTTCTTTATTTTGATTCATTTCTTAGCTGAGTTCATTAGATAGTTCTGTTTTATTTTTTTGGTGTGTGTTTATATGTGTGTATTTCTTGTATATACACTCTTTTCCTTTTAAAAAAAAAACTTAAGTTTATTTGAAAGGCAGAGCAACAAAGAGAAGGAGAGGGAGGGGGAAGAGTAAAAGGATAGGAAGATGGTGAGGGAGGAAGGGGAAGATGAGGGAGATGTTTCATCCGCTGGTTCATTACTCAAATGTCTGCATCAGCCAGGGCTGGGCCAGACTGAAGCCAGTAGCTGAGAACCATCCAAGTCTTCCTTGTGGGTGTCAGGAACTTAACTACTCAGACCGTAATCTGCTGCCTCCAAAGTGTGCAGTAGCTGGGACTTGAACCAGCACTCTGAGGTGGAATGCGGTTGTCACCGGTGGCAGCTAAACCTACCTGCTGTACCACATAATTCTTTTGTTGAGAAGTGCTAATGGATGTTATATTTCTGTGGTGATTGAATGCTTACAAGTGTTTATAGCTTACTTTGAAGCTTTATGGAACGTTTGAATGGATATCACATAACTGGATTTCATGTCTTTCCCAAAGAAATCTGATGATATGCCCTACAATTCCCAGATAATAGTGATTGCTACGTAGAAATGTCTCAGACTAGAGTTGGTTTTCCTTGCTAGAAACCTACAGAGTTAATGCTTATATTCTATTTCTCTTACATTCTATAATTTCACAAGAGTATTTCTTAGTATTTATTGCTTTGAATTCAATTTTTTGGAACATTTTATTTTTAAACTGTTTCCTTTTTTATTCCTAAGAATAAGTTTTCTTCAGTGATGTTTCTGCATTTTTCCCCTATCCCAATGGTCTTTTCTTTTGCAAGAATGTATTTGCTGAATCTTTTACTTTCTGCATTTATCTCTTACCTCAGGTAACTTTTTTGCTATTTCATTTTATATGATTTCTTTCATAGCTGTCCTTTCCCTGACTGTTTCAGCACTGAATAGTGTGGTTTGTTGTTGTTTGCTTCATTTGTTGCTTTATTCTGTATGAATCCTTTTATAATTTGTAACTTTCTCTTCCTTAGCCTGCCATTTTATTTTCATCTCCTTTAGCTGTCTTGTCTTTTCTTAAATATTTCTTAATTTTCTTTGAGCTCTTTATTTGAAACGGCTCATTTACTTGCTCTTTTTTTTTAGACTGTAGAAAGTTATTTCTGTTATATGAGTTTTTAATTTCCTAGGACAATTTTTTTTTTTCCTTCACCTGCCATCTGCTTCTGTCTTTCCAGTGCAATCCTTGTGAGTTTAATAGAAGTTCTTTGTTGACTCCTTTCTGGTTCTGACTCATTGTTGAGAGAGTTCAGTTTCATTAAGAACAGATATTGCATGAAAAAAAGTGTGGGGTCAGATGGCAGGTATTGATTGAGTGGTGGGGAAAGAGGGCATCAGTTTGCTCTTCCATTTGCATTTGCTGTCTCTACAAATCCCTCACTCATGATATTTCCATTTCTGTTATTTATTGGAAAGGCAGAGACATAGACAGAGATCATCCATCTTTGGTTTACTCCCTAGTTGCCTGTCATCACCCTAGCTGGGCCAGGTTGGGGCCAGCAGTCTGAAAGTCAGTCCTTGTCTCCTGAGTGGGTGGCAGGGACACAAGCACTTGAGCCATCACCTGCTGCTGCCTACTGTGCACATTATGAGGAAGCAGCAATGGAGAGAAGCAAGGATTTGAGCCCAGGTACTCCCATCTGGGGCCAGAGTGTCTGAGTGGTAGCTTAACTGTGGCTCCAAACACCCACAACTCACCCAAGATGGTGATTGCTATTGCCCTGGGGACATGCCTCACCTTAGTTTGTGGCACTGTGAATGTCAATGTGACTTTGAGGCCTGTGAGTCATAGGAGGTGGTATAGTGAGTGTTCTGGTAATAGCTGTTTCCCCTCTCTTTCACACCATTTGACAGTCACTCTGAGCTAGGGGGCTAGGTCACTGACAATAAAAATATTGTTGGTTTTTCCCTGTCCTCTGTTGTAAAATTGTTTTATTTTCCCCAGGTAGAATCCTAAATATCACCTGGGCAAGAGTGGTTTGGCTGTCAGCATTACTTCTCATTTTGTTCCAGACAGCACATAATTTGGTGGATTTTTTTTATATAGTTTGTGGTTTGTGGTCATATTTAGGTCTTTGTTTCATTGACAATGAAGTATTCATTAATTTTATGTTCTTTTGATTTTTTTTTTTAGCTTATTTCTGGAGTAACAGTGTTTCTGTTTTGTCATCTTTTTTAGTTTATTTTCTTTCTCTTCAGTCTTAAGCTAGTGATAATAGATTAATAGATCCTGGTGTTAGAATTTAAGTTTTTTTTTTTTTTTAAAACTGGTTGTCTAAATTAAATTTGTCTAATGTTATACATGGTACTTAAAATTGTTATTAACTTTCTATTTTTTTGTATTTGCATAATTTGCATAATTTTCTTTTCAAATTTTAGAAGGGAAAAACAATAAGTGTCAAGAAATTGAATGAGTAAATCAATTGTATATTATATGATTAAGCCCTAGAGTCAACACAGATTTAGGTGCCTAAGTTTCTTTATTGGTAAACGTTAAGCTGTCATTGTAAAACTTCAAATTTTGACAATAAGAACTGCTACTCCATATGCAAAGCTTATTGGATTTCTCATAAAAGCACATACCATAAGCTCCTCTTAGAGAAAGGTGCTTTGCAAGAAGCCTGGCACATTTTAAAGAAAAGGTAGATGCTTTTGATTACATGAGGAGAACTATTGCATTACATTTGCATATTAAGCTGTACACACAAGATCTGGACTTCATTTTGGTAATAACAGTTAATTTTTTAAATTAACAGATTTTGTTATTTAAATATTTTGGGTCCATAGCAAATCTGAATGGAGGGTTTTATAGAGGGTTCCTCCTTTCCAACCCTCCCAATTATCGGCATCTCTCATCAGAGTGTAATGAATGTTAAAATTCATGAATCGACAACTTACACATCATTGTCAATACAAATTATTAGGTTAATTAAAATTCATTCTTTGCATTGCACACTCAGTGGGTTTTGAAGATTGTGTAATGGGGGCTGGTGCTGTTGTGTAGTGGGTAAAGCTGACGCCTGCAGTGCCGGCATCCCATATGGGCACCGGTTCGAGTCCCAGCTGCTCCACTTCCTATCCAGCTTTCTGCTATGGCCTGGGAAAGCAATAAAAGATGGTCCAAGTCCTTGGGCCCCTGCACCCACATGGGAAGACCTGGAGCAGGTTCCTGCCTCCTGGCTTCGGATTGGCACACTCCGGCTGTTGCGGCCAATTGGAGAGTGAACCAGCAGATGGAAGACCTCTGTCTGTCTGCCTCTCCTTCTCTCTGTGTGTAACCCTGACTTTCACATAAATAAATAACTTTTTTTAAAAAAAGAAAATTGTGTAATGACATGTATCCACCCTTTTAGTAATGTATGGAATAGTCCCACCCCCCTAAACATACTCTGCTCTGCCTTTTCATTCTGCCCCTCCACAAGAGTTCCTGGCAATCGCTGACGTTCTCACAATCTTCATAATTTGCCTCGTTCAGAGTATCATATAGTTGAAATACAGCGGGTAACCTTTTCAAGTGGTTTTCCTTCATTTAGCGACATAGGTTCTTCTGTGTATTTTTGTGGATTGATAGATCATTTCTTTTTAGTGCTAAATAATATTTCATTTTTTGGATGTACCAAAGTTTCTTTATCCGTATGCTTTTGAAGGACATTTTAGCTGCTTCTAAGTTCTGCTAATTCTGCGTGAAGAGACTGTGGCCATTTGTGTGCAGGTTTTTATGGGGACATATTGTCAACTCATTTGGATAAATATCAAGGAGCACAATTGCTGGCTTGTATGTGGTAAGAAACTGTAAAAATGCCTTTCAAAGTGGCTGTTCCATGTTGTAGTTTAAGCAAAAATGAGCAGAGATCTTGATGCTCCATGAGAGCTCTTGTTGAGAGAGACAGTTAGACAGAGCTCACACCAGTTGGTTCACTTCCCAAATGCCTACAATGCTGGGCTGAAGGTAGAAGGTGGGAACTCCATCTGGGCCCCCCACATGGGTAGCAGGGGATCCAACCATTTGAGCCATCACCTGCTGCCTCCCAGGATCTGCACTGGAAGGAAGTTGGAATTGGGACCCAGAGCTGGGAATCAATCCCAGAGACTGATCTTGGACAGGGGCATTCCAGCCAAAACCTTAATTCCTAGCCTAAATACTCCTCATTCTATGTATTTTTAAAAATATTTTTTATTTATTTGACAGGCAGAATTACAGGGGGAGAGACTGAAGGAGTAAGTGAGAGAGAGAGAACAAGAGAGAGAGAGAGAGAGAGAGAGAGAGAGAGAGAGAGAAAGAGAGAATCTTACGTCTGCTGGTTTGCCCCTCAAATGTTTGCAAAAGCCAGGGCCGACCCAGGCTGAATCCAGGTGTCTGGAACTCCATCCGTGTCTCCCATATGAGTGCCAGGGGTTTTAGTACTTGGGCCACCTTCTGCTGCTTTTTCAGGAAAATTAGCAGGGATCTGGATTGTAAGCACAGCAGCTGGGACTAAAACCAGCACTCAGTGTGGGATCCTGGCATTGCAAGTGGCAGACTTACCCACTACACCACAACGCTGGCCCCATCTCCATGAACTTTTTGGAGTGATCTGGTCTCTTGCACATATCTGTTCCTTGTCTGTGACTTGTCTGCTTTTACTCTTGGTAGTATGTTTTGCAGAGCAAATATTTTTAGTTTTAATGAAGTTGATTTATAAATTTCTGTTATTAAATTTGAGATAATATGTTATTTTAAAATATAAGTATGTTATTTGCAATCATTTGTGTGAAATTTGTATGTAATGGGAATAGTGTCGCAATGGAAAGAAATAAAATGATAATAATTTCCCTTAAAAAAGATGTACTGGGGGGGCTGGTGCTGTGGCTCAATAGGTTAATCCTCTGCCTGCGGTGCCGGCATCCCATATGGGTGCTGGTTCTAGTCCTGGCTGCTCCTCTTCCGATCCAGCTCTCTGCTATGGCCTGGGAAAGCAGTAGAAGATGGCCCAAGTCCTTGGGCCCCTGCACCAGTGTGGAAGACCGGAAGAAGCTCCTGGCTCCTGGCGTCAGATCAGCGCAGCTCTAGCGATTGCGGCCATTTGGGGAGTGAATCAGCAGACGGAAGACCTTTCTGTTTCTCCCTCTCACTGTCCATAACTACCTCTCAAATAAAAAAAAAAAAAGCTGTACTGTGGTGGGCATTTTGCACAGTGGGTAAAGCTCTGGCTGCTGATTCTAGCCTTCCTATTAATGAACACCCTTGGAGGCAGCTAGTGATGATTTGGACAACCATGTGGGAGACCTAAATTGAATTTCCATTTCCTGGCATTGGCCTGGCCCAGCCCTGGCCATTGTGGGCATTTGAGGAGTGAACCAGTAGATGAGAGATCTTTGTCTATCTCTGCCTGCTCTTCTCTCTCTCTCTCTCTTTTCCTTTCCTTCTCTGCCTTTAAAACTATTAAAATAATTTAAAATTCTAATTCTATGTGGTAGCTCATTTTGTAAGCTCATGTTGATGATTTAATTCCTATTAAGGATTTCTATTTTCACATATGGAATGACAACTTAAATATCTATGATCAAGCCTATATCTTCTAAAATGACATTGTCCAGCATGAGACGTCAATCTAGCTGTTCTTACATATTTTAAAAACTGTTGCTTTTTTAGTATTAGAAATAACTACTTGTCCTAAGTGCTTCATAGCAGAAATCAATGTATAAAATATATAAATACTTGAGTTTGTGAAACAAATTGAGATAGATCTTAGAAAACACTAATAAATTAGTATAAATAAATAATACATATGTCCCTAAAGGCTAATCTAGGAGAAAAAAATCCGACAGTAGTAAAAGGTAGTATGTGGCAGTGTAGTGAGCTCCCTAAGAGGTTAGTGTGAGTGGTAACTGCAAACTAATGCTCTTACACAACTATTTTTTACTCATGATATCCTTAACTTTGTGTGGCACGAATAATAAATCTACATAAGACGTCCTTAGGAAATTATGATTATCAGTTAGGATCAACTTTTGTATTTCTTATATCAATCTTATTAGATTTGATTTATTTATAAAAATGGTGCACATTTTATGTGAGCAGTATGATGAGTTTTGACAAATGCATACAGCTGTGTGTCTACCATAATTGTCACTTGGGACATTGTCTCATCCCAGAAAGTTCTGTGTCCTCTTGAAGCCAGCTGCCCATCTCTGCTCCTAGGCAATTGCTGATCTCCTTTCTTTGTACAGATTTCTTTGCATCTTTTAGAGTTCTTAGGTGTGTGCTTTACTTAATGTAGAGCTATCTCATTGAAACTTGATGTTGATTGAATTTTTACAAAGTGGACCATGTATTTTATTATAGAATTTCTGAGATGCTCAAATAAAGTTTAGTTGGTATTATTCCTAATGTCTGTGGTATTGTTTTGTTTCCTTGTCTCTTCTCTGTTATAATTGAAGTCTGTATTGTGTTAGCTTAATATGTAAAGCCAACTCATGGCACGGTATTTTGTAAAGTAAAGAAAAGTAACCTTTTGTAGTTATACGTTTCTTTGTTTATTTGCTTTTAAAAGTTGATAAACAGTTTAAGAAGTAAAAGTCATCAGATCCTATTGAATTCAAGACTAGAATTTCTTTTTTCAATACAACTGTTGCTAAGTCGACAGTTTAGCCTCACTCTGTAAAAGGCCATTTGTTTCATCTTTATGCCTCCCTGCTCAGACCTCTGGGGAAGGGAAAATGAGGGTGGATCAAATAGCTCTTTACTTCATAACATTCTGTTCTGTGTGACTCCTCTTACTCATGCTTGGTCTACTCTAAAGGCATACTGAAAGGTAGCAGTTGATCTCATGGATAAAATCACCCCACTGAGATGAAATATTAGAATCCTTTTTATGACTTTTAACAAATGTACTGAATATTTATTCCTTTTTATTGGAAAGAGTTAAAAATCTTTTAAATACAAGAATGAGTAGAGTTTTTTGGTTTTGCCCAGAAAACTTCTGTTTCTAGAATTTGTGCTGCTTCATTTATTAGTCATTTTGAAACTGGTTCTAAATAAAAGCCAAATATTATGAAAGTCTTATTTGATCCACTAAGTATTTAGATTTCTACTTACTTCATTTAGAAATTCTATATTCACATAAAGACAAATAATTCTAATCCTAATTTATTGATAGTAAAACTCTGGGTAACTAATGTTCCATGAACCAAGTCCTTAAGTAAGTATCATTTTGGGGGTGGTAATGTGAACGTGTCACATGATCTACATTTAAACACTGCTTCACTGAAGCATTCAGACAAAAGACAGAATGTTTCAGGAGTCAATGGCAATGTATGACAGGTCTTCAAAAAGTTCGTGGAAAATGCATATTATGAAAAGCTATGCCTGGATTTCAAAAATTTTCACATCAGAACAGATTTATCTTTAAAATTTTTTATTTGAGAGGCAGGGGTGGGGGGAGAGAATTTCCATTTGTTGGGGGCATGCGCATGCACGCGTGCAAGGGAGAGAGAAAGAATGAGTTCTTCCATTTGTTGGTTCAGTCATCAGTTGCCCACAAAGGGCGTAGACAAAAATGAGGACCAAAGTCAGGAGCTGGGAACTCACTTCAGGTTTCTCATGTGGATGCCAGGAACCCAGTCATCTGAGCTGTTACATACACTGCCTCCCAGGGTCAGCACTAACTGAGAAGTGGAGTCAGGAGCTGGAGTCAGGCATGGAAACTGGGCTCTCCAACATGTGGTGCAGACAGTTAACAGATGTCTTAATCACTAGACCAAACAACCACTCCATAACTTATTTTTTATAGATGTTTACTTATGTTTTTATTTATTTGAAAGATAGACAGTGAAGGATGAACAGAGACAGATGGGGGAGAGAGAGAGATGGTATTTATCCTGTAGTAGTTTCCCAAGAAAGGATATGTGGACAAAAATATCTTGATTGATAACTTGCCTGAGTAATTAAATTCTAAAATGGAAATCACTTTCCTGTAGAATTCTCAAAGGAAATCCTCCTATTATCTTCCATTAATGTAAAGACCTATGGCTTTTAAAAAAAAGAAGTAATGTTTTATTTATTTGTATGAAAGCCAGAGTGACACACACAAACACATGCACACACTCACAGAGGCTGAAGCTAGGAACCCAGAATTCCATCCAGATCTTACACATAGGTGGTAGGGACCTAAGTACTTGGACCATCGTCTGCTATCTTTCCAAGTGCGTTAGCAGGAAGCTGAATCAGAAGTGTAGTTGCTGAGACTCAAATCAGCACGCCAGAATGGGTCCCCCTGTGTCAGAATGACTACCCCAAGACCAAAGGCATTTTGAAACTTTAACTGTGTAAGAAAAATACATACAAGAGGAATTTTTGAGTATAAGGCTATCATTTTTTTTTTTTTTTATTTGACAGAGTTAGAGAGAGACAGAGAGAAAGGTCTTCCTTCCATTGGTTTACCCCCCAAATGGCCACTATGTCCAGAACTACGCTGATCCAGAGCCAGGAGCCAGGTGCTTCCTCCTGGTCTCCCATGTGGATGCAGGCGCCCAAGCACTTGGGCCATCCTCCACTGCCCTCCAGGGCCACAGAAGAGAGTTGGACTGGAAGAGGCGCAACCGGGACTAGAACCCAGAGCCCATATGGGATGCTGGCACCGCAGGTGGAGGATTAACCAAGTGAGCAACGGTGCTGGCCCAAGGCTATCATATTTTCAAAACTTTAAAGGTGCAGAGAATGAAAAGGGATTTAAGGCCGAGACACTGGTGGAGGCCAGATATCCTCAGATTTTTTTTTGCTATGTTTAGGGAGCAAAAGTATCAAGGTCTAAGTGAGGAGAATGTAGGGTGCAATCAGGGCAGATTAAGTTGAGAGGCCCTGGCATAGAGATTTGAATGTGTTTTGTAGTCACTGTTTTGATCCAGCTGTTACTAGTTGTATGGATATCTTTTCCTTGCCTATGGCAGGCAAGATGAATCGACCTCTGGTTTATCTTCCCTCAGTACTTTGCACATGTATGTACATATGCATGGACACACACACACATACACACACAAACACACCACCTTAATTATCCATATGCCAGTCTCTCATTAATCTAGACCTTTGGTAGTGGTGATGTGAAATAATTAGTTCTGTATTAAAGAAAGCACCGTAGAGTAGGATTGGATGCCATTGGACACTGAATGGATAACAAGAAGGGATTAAAGGAAGAGAGAACAGAAGGTTACTGCCTTGTCCATGATTGAAGAAATGAGCATCTGATGGACTGGCCTTCTGGGAGTGGGTGAGATACTACTTCAAACAATTATATTCTGGCCATTTTCTTGGGTCTAATTTTTATTGATTTTGGAAATACTTTGTTATTTTCATGTATATTTTATGCATTTTGATTTTAGTTTTTCCCCTTTTTGGTTCATTCCACAGTAGAGTGAAATTTTTATTTCTTGCTTTGTTGATTTTTTTAGAAAAGATTGATGCATAATTATTTTTTATGGATTTATTTATTTATTTAAGACGTAGAGTTACAGATAAGGAGAGACAGAGAAGTATTCCATCTGCTGGTTCATTTCTCCAAATGGCTGCAACAGCCAGAGCTGAACCAATCTGAAGCCAGAAGCCAGGAGTTTCTTCCTGGTCTCCCACATGGGTGCAGGGGCTCAAGTACTTGGGCCATCTTCCACTGCTTTCCCAGGCTGTGATTGGAAGTGGAACAGCCAGGACTCAAACCAGTGCCCAGATGGGATACTGGTGCTGTAGGCAGAGGCTTTGCCTACTACGCCACAGTGCTGGCCCCCATAATTAATGATTAATAGTAATGATCTGAAATATCTTAATTCTGTTTGATTAAAGAAAAACACTAAATAGAGAAATGTGGATACAATATTGGTAGAAATATTACATTGTGATATCCATATATTTCCTTATTCTAAGAATATTCACTGCCTAAAGATTTTACTAGATTTTTTTCAAAGCTTATGAAGTTTGAAATAGGGTGAGAACTTTTGTTACTTTGTTGTTATAAAACACTACTAACTTCTCCTTAAAATTCTTTTCACCAAGGTGAATGATTTAAAAAAGTTAGGTAATTAGTTAAAAGTCTTGTTTGTTTGCTCAAAAATAAGGCCATATATTTATATTTGAAAAGATGCACCATATGACATTGCCCATTTTCAAAACAGCATGACACTGGTGAATCTTTATTTTCCAAGGTGCTTCTACTCTGGCTAGGGCTTTACTAAGCACAGAAGACTCATGTTTTTAGGAAATTGTCATGATACAAGTTATAATTTATTTAGCATTTATTGTGTGTCAAGCCCTGTGACAGATAGTTAAGGGACATTGTTTTATTTAACAATGCTCTTGACAGAGTGGATCTTGCTTATCCCTTGATGAGAAATTTGAAGCACAGAGAGATTAAGTTTCTTGCCCAAGGTTGTACACGTAGCAGATAGCAGAGTAGGGAATACAAAAATACTGCAAAAAATTCAAGGAAAAATGGAATTAAAGGGCAATGTATTTTCCCTAAACTTTTTGAGGTTCCCTTGTATTTGGCTCTGGTTTGTGGATCTCTTCATTGTGTAGCATATTTTCCAAATATTATGGGAAAGGTCTTAGGGAATATTAATCCTGCAAGAGGCATCACATGTGTATGGTTTCTGTCTCCTGACATATGTTCAGGGCATTTTGTTGATGAATTTCTTGATCATCATTGACCATTGTGTTGATTAATTTCTTATACTGGATAATTGCTTAGATTTTTTGTGGTCCTTAGAACCCAACGTTGGCCACTGTGCTTTCATGAATAAACAGTGATATTCCAACCTAAAATTATTATTCGGTTAGTTTTGTTTTCTTTCTTTGCTATTTGGGGAATAGCAGACTTTGCTTTGAAAAATTGTCTGTGCTTATTAAGTCTCCATCCATATCCCAGTTTAATGTGTGTGACAGATAGATCTAATTTTATGTTATTTACTTTTTATACTGTCTTATACTATTCTTTCATAAACCATATGAATCCTCCCCAACTGCTGTTTCCCCTTCATGGCAACTTTAAGAAGTCACAACATGTGTCTTCCTGAACACCCAACAGTTCCGTATTCTGTCAGATGTTTTGCAGGGCTTCAGCAAGTCCTGACAGTGAGTGTCTTCAAGAGGCAATGTGTTAGGCAGAGCGCTGCAGAGAGACACCTGTAGAGATCAGCACACCTGCCCTCCAGCAAAAGACAGTAATTAGTTGCTCATATTCCCTTGCAAACTTCCCCAGTGTTGTTGCACATGAAACACACAGATCACAGCAATGCTGTCATGAGCTCTGCACTGTTGGAGTTGTTTATGCCTGCTCAATTTTTAATGTTCCTATAAGACATTTTGATGGGAACCCTGAGCCCAAAGGGATTTGCATGCTTGATCAAACCTGTGATGATTTAAATATAGAAATAAAGAGAAACCTTTAGATTACTTTGACTGTTAACTTTTAGAACAGCGTTAGTGGAAAACATTAACATGGTACTTGAGGCAAAGATGTGTTTGATCAACCTTCACAACTTCTTCATTTCTTGACAGCAGGTATAGCTCCAGTACATCTAAACAAGTTCTTTAATGCTTATAGATTCAAGTGCATGTGAATATCTGGATGGCATGGTTTGAATATTTTAAAAGATGATTTTATACCAACAACTTTTATTTAAATTGAACCACTGTCAAGTACTAACATTGTAGTTTTATCACATTATCATAGACAGTTGCTACTGTGAATAAATTAGATGATAGATAATAGAACTTTAGTAAAATGTCATAGTGTATTTGAATTGGATATATTGAGGCCAAAGAAATGTAAGAGGTCTTTTCTATCGCTGTTTTAATTTCAACACTACATATGTCTAGATACCAGGTGGGACAAAAGCTCCTGTTTTATCAGGTGATCTTTCAAGTCATTTCTCACTTTGGGATTCAGTTCTTTGATTATATTTGTGAAGTTATTAATAAACAATGCCACTAAAGATTCATAACTGCTTCTTAAATATATTTAGTTTGAAATATACTATTATTCCTAATATCCTAGCAAATTCAGTTCACCTTTATTCTGACAAAAAGAACATCCCAGCCCATCATCATTCTAGTATGGTGAATATACTTATACCTGCTTCTTTAGTTCATTCTCAGAGACAAATTGGCGTTGTGGAATTACCAGAGTATAGCAGGTCTATAGAAGGTATTATACAGCATTGCACTATTATTGGCAAAGTTAGAAACCTTACATGCTGGGAGAAACCTTAGATACTAATAAATTCAGTCATCTCATTGTGCCTCACAATTTGCCATCATTAATACATAGGTGGAATCTTCCAGTGGATTTCAGAGAATGGTTTTTCATTATTTCTTCACAAAAGATGGAATGAATGATGTGAGTGTTAAGAGGCTTATCTAGATTTTATGTTTGCCTGCCCTACTTAGTTATATGTAAGTCTAAATGTAAATGAACTAGGGATGCTTCCATTGTGAGCTTAGGGTTATGACATAGACAGGATACTAATAATGTGCAGAACATGTTGGTTAGCTTATACTTCATTGACTGTAGGGAATTTCACAAAAGTCATTCCTAAGAACTGATCTCTGTAGTGGTCTTTGGAATTCCTAATAACTTAATGTTGCATGAAACACTTGGCAGTCTGTTTCTTAAATAAACCTGCTCCATGAGCCCTGAGTCAGTATCTTATTTATCAGTTTATCCTTGGTGCCTAGCTTAATGTGTTCAGTCAGTGTTGGTTGGCTTAGTGGATAATTGAAAATATCATATAGTCTGAATAGCCTATAGAAATATTCTATTATAAAATGGATTATGTTTGACATTTTAGTAATAGAAATTATTTTTTTCTGTTGCCTTTTTTACATGTTTATTCATTTTTGTTTTTCTGAAAGAGAGGGTGAGAGAGAGAGAGAGAGAAACAGAGAGAGAAGGATCTTTTATTTACTGGCTTACTCCTCAAATAGCTGCAACAATGGGAGTGAGCCAGGCTGATGCCATGAACTAGGAACTCCATCTGGGTCTCCCACATGGATAGCAGGGACCCATGTACTTGAGCCATTGTCTGCCTCCCAGGTGCATTAGCAAGAAGTTGGAATGAAAGTGGAGGCAGGAGTTGTTCCCAGGCATTCTGATATGAGATGCAGGCATTGCAAGTGGCAACTTAACCTTCTGTGCCACAATGCTTGTAGCCTGCCTGTTTTTTTTTTTTTTTTGTTTTTTGTTTTGTTTTGTTTTTTCCTTTTTTTTCAATGAGACCCTAGTTTTTTTCTGTTTTTCCCTAGAATAAATTCTTAGGGTTTGACTTTTAAAATTTATGTATTTTAATTTATTTGTGGGGCAGAGAAAGAGAGATACAGACACAGAGAGATCTTCTATTTGCTGGTTCACTCCTATAAATGACAGCTGGTGCTGGGTCAGGCCAAAGCCAGGATCTCGCATGTGGTGGCAGGGATCCCAATACTTGAGTCAGCACCTACATCCCAAGATGTTCATTAACAGGACATTAGATAGGAATTTTGGAGGTGGGACTTGAACTCCAGGACTCTGATGCAGGGTTGGGTGTCCCAAATGAGACAGTTTGATTTCACTTTTACTTTTTACTGTAGGCATATAAAAATATTCTGTGCAAATAATCCATTTTATATTTTTATTGTATTAAAGTTAAGCTCTTCTTACTTTAAGTGATAGTCTTGACCCATTTGGCTAATTAGCTTTATTTTCTACCATTCTTTAACTGATGTTTCTTCTGTGTGGAAGAGACTTTTCATTCTCTTTTTAGGACAAGTCAGATTTCCTTCTGGCCTCATGACTTGGTCTCAGAGCACCAATCCCATGAATTCCTGAATTACTTCTGTCTTCTACCCATTGGTTGAGAACTAAATCCTGCGTGTCTAAGTTTTGCAAAATATGTATCTCTCCAACAGGCTTATAACTTCATTCTTATGATTTCTTGTGTTTTTTTCTTTTGATATTCTAATTTTTCTTTCTAGCTTATGGCCGAATGCTAAGTACTTTGTAATCACGGAGTAAATACTACACATGCTTGGCAATCCCTAGCAATTCAGGAGGAAGAAAATCATCCTCATGAATCAAGTGAGAAAGAAAGATACAGACAGATAAAAAAAAGAAGAAAAATGGAAAGAAAAGGAATGGAAAAAGTAAATGTAAGAAGGAAGAAGGAAGGCAGAAAAAAAGAAAAAGGGACAGAAGGAAAGAAAGGCCAGCAAGCATATTTTGGGGAGCAGAGGACGAATAATGGTTTTGAAATTTTAAAAGCTTGAGTTTAAATTCTGACTGCTTACTTGCTCTGTGATCTTGGATGAATTTCACAATCTTGGATATAAAATGGTGTTGTGTGCCTGGAAGTCTTGTGGTGAGGATTAAATGATATAATGTACATAAAGTGCTTTTTAGTACCTTCTCATGCACATACTTAATCTTACCACACGATAGCTAGCTCCCGTATTTTGCGTGTAAGGAAGTTGAAGTTCAGAGAGCTGACCAAGGGTCATACAGCTTGTGAGTTGTGCTGAGAGGATTGAAACCCAGGTCCTTCTTATACTAAGACAGTGGTTTTCACACATGTGTGTACATCAAAATATCCTGAAAGGCTTATTAAAACACCGGGCCCCACCCCAGAATTTCTGGTTCACTAGGTCTGGGGTGAGACCTGAGAATTTGCATTTCTCACAAGTTCCCAACTGCTACTGCTGCTGTTGTTGCTGGTGGTGCAGAGACCATACTTTGAGAACCAGGGCTCTGTGCATGTTTCTTAACCCCAGCTGCACATTAAAAAGGCGTCTGTACAGCTTCTTCCCTTAACAGAGGGGCGGGGGAGAGAATGAGAGAGAATTAAGATTCTGCTGGTTCATTCCCCAACTGGCTGCAATGGCTGGGGCTGGGCCAGGCCGGAGACAGGAGTTTCATCTGGATTTCCCATGTGGATGGCAGGGTCCATATACTTGAGTCATCTTCCATGCCTTCCCAGGCACATTAGCAGGGAGCTGGATTGGAAGTGGAGTAGCCAGGACTTGAACTAATGTTCGTATGGGTGCTATAGGTGTCATAGGTCGTGGCTTAACCTGCTGTACTTCTGTGCAGGCCCTGGGAGCTTCTTCAAGTTACTAATGATACCAGAATCTCTGGTTATGGGGCCCAGGTATCAGGTTTTATTTTAAGCTTCCCAGGTAATTATAGTATGCAGCTAGGGTAGGAGACACCACGCTGCCTAATGGTAAGCTCTTTGTAGTTTTCCGTTAACAACTGGGTGCTAAGCAGAGGCTGTTGATATGGTGCAACAGTTTAAGCTGCCACTTTTGACGCTGGCATCCCAGATCCAATTGCCAGTTCAAATCCTGATTGCTCCACTTCCAATCCAGCTTCCTGCTAATACAATTGAGAAGCTTTTGGAAACCTTATATTTTGTTTTATGGCACCCACCCAGTTATTGTTTGCAACAGATAATGATACTCATTCATCCAGGAGTATACAAGTGAAAGTGTAGTAGAAGCAGAAGGTGGCACAAAACTTGGGCCCTTGCCACCCAGGCAGGAGAACATCATGGAGTTCCTGGCTCCTGGGTATCACCTGGAGTAGCCTTGACTTTTGGCACCATTTGAGGACTGAATCAGCAGATGGAAGCTCTCTCCCAATGTCTCCCTCTCTCTCGGTTGCTCTGTTTTTTAGATAAATAAGTAAATATTTAAAAGAAAAAAAAACGGGGCACTAAGCAAAGCAGCTGACCCTGGGGTGATCAGTGTTAGCAAGGCCACATTAATATGTTGTTTTTTCTTTGTTATATATTAAAACAACTGCTTCAGCCTAAAATTATTTTATGGGTTCACCTGTTTTGGTTGTTCTGCATGTTTGCATTTCTCCAACTATCCTCGTCTCCAAGCAGTATGTCTTGAGCAGTATATCATCTGGTTTAGGGTGGATTTCATGTAAATATCTGAGTATCGTTGATTTGATGTATAAAGAACATAAAGGAATTAAGCCACCTTTTTACAAAACCCAAATCAATCACAAATTAATGTGCTTTTAGAGTTCTGATGGTGATTCCTTTTTTTTTCTGAGATGCTTTTGTTTTTTAGTGGCATCAAGTTATTGGTTAGAGTTAGAGCAGATCATGATAGTGCACCTAGGAGTGTATAAATAAAAGCTGTAGTAGACGAATTGTTAAAAATAATCATTTTTTGTTACATGATTCTGTCAATAAATATATACAAACCATGGCATGAAACTAATTTACTGGATAAAAGTGAGCAAAATACTACATAATTTCATTAACCTTTAAGCAATGAAATTATAAACCCCTAAGCAAATGATTAAGGTTATCATGGCCTATCACCCTCTTTTGATAGCTACAGACTGTTTTTTCTCCACTGTCCTGCTGAGGCTTTTAAAACTTCTGACTGATGGACTTTTTATTAAAAGATTTAAAATTTACCAACTTTAAACACTCGCTTTACACTATCACCTCTAATTTAACTAGGTCCATTAAACACAGTATTTTGCAAAGGGAAAAAGTCAGTAGCTGTTTCTTAAAAAAATAATAAATTGAGATGAATTTTCAACTCTACTTAGAGGTGAGCAAATGCTATATACCACTAAGCCTTTTGATACTTGATTTGTTCCTTTAGTATGTAAATTTTAGGTTTACAAAGATCTAGTGCTTTTATTTAAGAAATATGCCTAGAGGCTAGATTGGTAGGCTTTAGGGAGATATCTAGTTTGGTGTGAAATAAATAGTTGTTAAAGGATCACATGAATTGGGTCTCAGAAGGTGAAGAGTAGGACTGAGACAAATTGAGGAAAACTGTACCTTATTTCATTTGGCTAAAAATACCAATGAATTAAAAATGAAGAAAATGAGGCAGCACAAAGCACATTCAGGGGAGTAAGCCAATTTTTTTTGGGTGAATTTTGTGAAAAGTTCTGAGTTGTGACAAGTTTAGCACATCTCTGCCCAAAGAAGCTTGGCTTATCATTTGGGAAGGCCAGCCTTTTGAGAGTTCATGTCTTTGGCAGGCAAGGCCCTCTCTTGCTCAGGGGTGAACAGAATGGCTCGCCCCTCTGAACAGTAATTGTATCACTTTTGTGTAGTGAGATTACTGATGTCAGAGAACATCTTTACATTCAAAAGAAAAGGACTCAGCGTTGCTATCTGAGGTTGCCAGCTATGGGTCTTCTGGTTTGCAAGTGGTAAAGCAAATAGTTTAATAAATGGTTAGCTTTGAGGAAGTTTGTTTTAAGAAGTCATACACCTGTTTTGAATCTCTACACTTTTGGAATCTCTGACTTCTAAAAAGATATGTGTTTCCTTGAATAACTTTAAAAATTTATGAAATATATTTCTATATTGATAGCTCGTGAATCCATTTTACTATTCAAGTGATATCTGGTTTTAGTTTTTGTTTTTGATGTCTTGAAGTACTTAGGTTCTGAGATAGCATTATCTAGCATTTGAAATGCCCTTTGTATATGCATGTTGGTTATATATCTCTGGTTTTAGAGGTGCAGAGAGCAGGGGTAAGGATAGGATGCTAGATTCTATTCATTGAGGCTGAAATTCTATAATCCTGTTATTGTCAAAGAGCCCCTTGTCCATGTGTGTAGGTATGAATAAGTAGATTTATAATTTTTTCACCATTCAGCATTATTTTATTCATTTTAAGTTTTGGACTTTAAAACTATTTTAAAATGTTTTTGAATAGTTACTAAATTCACTTAGCTTAGTTCCACGAAGTACCTAAGGATATGATACCTAAGGATATATCCCTCTAGATCCCTGTCTCTCCTATACTGTGGTCACTTGACACTCACAACAGTGTTGTCAGCTTTTTAGTATATCATTCTAGAGATACTTATTCATATATAATCAATATTTTTATCTTTGCCCAAATATTTATTTATTTACCATGTGATAACTGCATTTTGGAAGATGTTTGCAAAATACCAAAACACATTTAAAATGTTAACTGTATAACCTTATCACTTAGGTATGAATCATTTCTATGAGATTTTCCTCTCACAACATGAAATCAGTTCAAGAACTGAGCCCCTTGGGGCTGGCGCTGTGGCTTAGTGGGTGCCAGCATCCCATATGGGCATCAGTTCTAATCGTGGCTGCTCCACTTCCAATCCAGCTCTCTGCTATTTCCTGGGAATGCAGTAGAAGATAGCCCAAGTGCTTGGGTCCTTGTACCCACGTGGGAGACCCAGAAGAAGCTCCTGGCTCCTGGCTTTGGGTTGGCACAACTCCAGCCAGTGTGGCCAACTGGGGAGTAAACCAGTGGATGGAACTTTCTCTCTTTCTACCTTTCCTCTCTCTCTGTATAACTCAAATAAATAAATCTAAAAAAGAAAAGAAAAGAAAAGAACTGACCCCATCCTCCACCGTCATACTGATGCAGAACCGTGAAGCTCTTTGGCAGGTTCTCAGACATGCCACGTCCTGAGGCCCTGACACTTTGCTGTCCACAGTAAGGCCTTCTGTTTTTTAGAGATTCTCATCTGAGCATGTTGGGCTCAGAGAAGACTTTTTTTTGTGTCCTCTTCCATTATTTCATTATTGTATTCTCCTCTACTTACCTAATTTTGCTTCTAAATTTCCTCTTTCTGTGAGGTTTTATATTTGTATTCATATTGGTAGAAGTTGTATTTAATTTGACTTACTCTGGTCTTAGTTGAACTTACACATTTAAAAATACTGAAACTAAGTATAGGTATTTGGTGCAGGGGTTAATACACTGCTTGGGACATGCCTTGGTTTGAGTCCTGGCTCTGCTCTTCATGTGCACTGTGAGAGGCAGCAGGTATTTGCGTTTCAGGCTTCTGGCTTCAGCATGGTCCACCAGTGGCTGTTGCATGCATTTGTGGAGTGACTCAGAGGATGGGAGAACTCTTTCTATATTTATGCCTTTCAAAAAAATAAAAATAAATTAAAACATAAAGAAGTTATACTTTTACTAATATATATTGGATATTTATTAATTTTTAATGTGTTTGAGTGGCAGAGCAGCAGAGGAGGCTGGTGATGGGGGTAGGATGGAGAGAGAGAGAGAGAGAGAGAGAGAGAGAGAGAGAGAGAGAGAGAGAGAAATCATTCATCTGCTAGCTCACCCCCCAAATCACTGCTGCATCCTAGGGCTGGCTGGGCCAGGCTGAACCTAGGGCCAAAACTCCATTCAGGTCTCCTCCATGGGTGGCAGGAACTCAAGTACTTGACCATCACCTGCTGCCTCACAGGATGTGCATTAGCAGGAAGCTGGACCAGAAGTGCACGTGGGACTCATTCCCAGGTACTCTATCATGGGATGCTCTGTCTTAGCCTGTTGTGCTACAATACTCATCTCAATTTTTCTAATACATTTTCATTTAACTGAGTGTATCCCAATTATTATTTTAAAATATAATCAATATAAATATGTTGAGATATTTTGCTTTCTTATATTTTGCATTGTATTTGAAACTCATTGTGCATTTAAATTTATAGCACATCTCAATTCAGAAAAGCCACATTTCAAGTTCTCAGTATGCATATTTTCCTAGTGGTATTGGTCAACTCAAGCTACTTTTGAAGTGATCTCTTTAAGTTAAGGAGGTTATTAGTGGTGCTTTGTGACAATTGATAAAGCTAGATGTATCAAATGGGTAGATATAAATTATGTTTATGGTTTGAAAAGAAAGGTATGAGTATTTTAGATTTGCAACTGATCTATCAATATATAGATGGAATTCCAGTCCTGAATCTAGGGACCCAATGAAACCATAATTTCCCTAATGATAAAGTCCTAGAGATTTTCTGGAAAGGGAACTAGAGGTAAGATAGAGAAATCCAGAGGCCACAGGAGAGCTGCATGAGGATTTTGCTCTGGAAACCAATGGCACAATCTCATCAAGTGAGAACTGAAAATAGAAAATTGGTTGGTTCTTGCTAACTAGCTATTTCAGTAGAGTGAGAATGGCTAAGGGAGCCAAGTTGTGTTAATTTGAGCATTGAATGGAAGTCAGAGAAAAGATAATAAGCTAATGTTATTATTTTATGAAGCTTGACAGGAATAGTTGATAGAGTTGAAAGAAATATGTTTGAAGAGCTAGTGGAAAGGAAAAGACTGAAGATAGAGAAAAAGGAGAAAATGGATGGAGCAAGTGCCTCGATATGTCATAAGTGAATAGGATCCATTGCTCACATAAAGGGATTAGTAATACAAAAGAAGAGGATCATAGGAGAGCTCCTGGTACAAGATAGGAAAATTTGTGGATGATAGAGTGGATTATTAGTTGCATAGTCAATTACAGGCAACAGTTGCTTTGAGTTACAGGCAGTGAGCTAGTTGAAACATACAGAGATATGTTACATGGTATTTGATTTTCAAAAATGCCAATGAAGCAAACTTGACTGTTAATAGCTATGGACAGCACAAGAGTAATACCATGATACTATCCTAGTAGAAAGCCCACTGCTACTTGGAACTAAGAAGTTGGTACTAGGAATTATTTAGTGGAATATTTATATGATTGTCCCAGAACGAAATGCCTTCACTGCAACTCTTAATATTGGCTATCACCATGTTTTCCATATCTTGCACAGATTTTGTTAAAGTTGTGTCCTCTGTGGAAGGCAAGATACAAGAACATCTGGAAATGCAGTTTTCAGGTTTTGAGCCCCAGAATACAAGGAGTTAGAGAGCATGCTAGAAGGAACAGTGTGCAGGCTGTGTGGTTCTGTCTCTGGGTCTCTCATGAATTGTGTCAACATGGCAGCCAAGGTGACTGTCATCTGGATATTCGACTAACCTGGAGGATGTACTTAGAAGATTGCTCACTCACATGGTTATTAGGTTGATTCTGGCTCTTTGGAAAGAGCCTATGTGACTGCTGGCATGAGTGTCCTTAACGTGGCAGCTGGCAGCTGGCTTCCTCCACAATGAGTGATCCAAGAGAAAAAAGAAGAAATCTGTAGGTTCCTATTTAGAGTAGACACTGTCACTTTCACTACATTCTGTTGATCATTCAGACCAACCATGAAATGAGGGAAAGACCTAATACGAAAGCATGGAAGAGTTGAGAATTATTGAAATCCCTCTTGGAGATTAACTGCCATGTTCCACCCCCCACCCATTTTGATAGCAAAAATTGATCAAATTTGTAGAAGCAAAATGCAAAATTCTTTAATTGAATGGAACTTGGCAAGAATGTGGTTCTTTGCATTAAGTACACAAAGTATATAGTGTCCTCAGTCAGGTTTTAAGAGATACAGTTCCTTGATCTCTGATTTGTCCTCTAAAGGTAGAGTGTAGATCATAAAATCATCATGCAGTGTAGGTGTGTGTATTTGGAATGTGGAATGAGGAGGTTGTGATTCCTTGTCTTGCAGAATAGTTATCCTGTATTCATCTGTGAAATATAAGGACTGACTAGCTGTTCCTGTGGTACCTTGTTGGTCTCAATTCTCTAAACCTCCAACTGACTTTGAGAATCAGAGTGAAGATCTCTGTGATGTACTAGAGAGATATAGGCTATCATCTCATGCCTTGGCCACATTCTGGTTTATTTCTTTCATATTGTGTCTCATAAATTGAAATGATATTGCTGATATTCTTGCTTGTCTCCCTGCATCCTTCCTCCGCTCCCTGAAATTAAGCTCCAGCAGGGCAGGCCTCTGTTTGCCTTGTTCACTGCTGAATTCTCAGCCCTAAGCACAGTACCTGGCGGATGCTTGGTAGGTGAATGTCTAAATAAATTATTTTGGGAAAGAATGTACTCCATGATCATTATTTGAAACAGGCCACCTAAGAAGGTAATTTTTTCTCTCTCTTTTTGCCTGATGTCTATCTGTTCTGCCTTTCTTTGACCCTTTCCTGGTTTTGTTTGTTTTTTGTTTTGGTGACTGTCCCCAGCACAAGGTATTCTCTGTGGCTACAAATGCTTATCTATCTTATTTATACTGGTGCCTTGGAAGGTTCCCGCAACTTGGTTTCTAACTGATGTTGGTTATTCTGATTCTGTGATTACTCTTTGAAATAATTCTTTGAAGAGGCATGTCTAGCTAATCCTGCAATACTGTGTTCTGTACACTGTTCAGGAGTCAAGTTTCCTATTGCTTTGATAGCTCTTCCTTTTTTGCTTGTCATATATGCTCCTTTTTGGATGAGTTACTATGTTAGTTTCGACGCTGTCCATATTGATATACCTAAGACTTCTGACTCCTGAATGGGAAAAGTCACAATATCTGCCTTTGGGTGTGTGGTAACATCTCAGTTCTTTTTAAGACTGTGAGGGCTTGTGGGCACACTGGGCTGTGTGAGTTAGGTTTAAACCTGATGTATTGCTCTCAGAAAGCAGTGTTCTTAAGGTACCTACCCCAGACCTACAAGTGTCTTGTTTCCTTGGGGTAGAAACCTCTAACCTGGACTGATTATCCATATGTATTCCAACCTGCCTCTGCGATTTCAGACAATGCTCAGCAGAGATTTTTGACAGTTTTTTGGATTGTGGATCCTTCTATAAATCTGACAAACTACTGACCTTCTCCCAGAGACATATCCACTGACATAAACCCACACATTTTACATATGAGTATGTCATTCAGGAGTGCATAGGCTCCGGAAGGCCATACAGCAGGACCTCTAATCTGAATTTTTATTATTTTTGAGTTATAATTGGTTTGGAAAAGCCAGAAAAGATCTTGTTGATTAAAAACAACTTCAGAATCACTTAGAACACTTCTGTTCTTAGATGTTCTTCTCCCATTTCAAATTATCTAAGAACCAGACTAATTCATCCAAGTCAGCTCTTGTTGTGGTTAGGATTGAGAATTCATTCTGGGTTTATTTTGAAGATCGTAACTGTATTCGCTGTGATCTCACAGGTACCTCTGCATTAGATAGATTGGACATACAGAAGGATACAAAAGAGTATCTGGATCATCAGGTAAGCAAATAGGACTTCATTTTTCTGTCTCTGTCACTTGCACCCTCTGGGGTCCGTGGACATATCCTATCATTTACTGCAATGTGGGTCAGTGAGATCATCAATGTTTCTAAATAGGAGGAAGCAAGCAAGCTTTCTTAGGTTTTACCAGATTATTTCCCTACTACTTGAAGTCAGATTTTTATTTTATCTTATTATTTCATATTTTCACACTTCTGTAGTAGATAAATATTCCCCACTCTTCTTTTTATGTATATACTTTGGAGAGTTGTGGACAGCTCTCATATTGTTTCTTGGTTGTCAGCCAACTATACACATTTAAAAATCATTTCTTTGAGAGGGAGAGACAGAGACACACAGATATAAAGAGACAGAAAAAGAGAGCAAGCTAGCTGCCATCTGCTGGTTCACTCCCCAGTGACCTCAATGACTAGGGTGGGCTGGGGTCAAACTGGGGAGTTGGGAGAGTAAGCTAGGTCTTCCACATGGGCAGCGGGGACACAATGACCTGAGCCATCATTGCTGCTTTCCGGGGTCTACATTGGGAGCCGAAGACTGGAACCGAACCCAGGTACTCTGACGTGGGACTGGGGCATGCAATCCTTTAGGTTAAATGCCTCCTCCAGATATACACATTTAACTCCTTTAATCTTTCTTTGTAATTGAGTTAGCTTGGCTGTATTTCTTCAATTTTTCCCTCATTTCATCCGCACAATTAATACAGAAAATTCAGCCTATCGCTTGGCTTCTCGTACATTTTTCATTCTTCTTTGCAGCCTGGTTTTGCCTCCTCTTTCTTGTTGAATGAAAGCCAGCAGACATCATTCTCTGGACCACTTTGGCAATACATGAATGCCTTTCCTACGACTACCAGTGTCCCATGTGGTAATAGCATCAGCAATATGTCCTAGAGGAGAGAAAGGAAAATGTAAAAGGAGAACAATGAAGAGCAAAATAATCCATTCTTTAAGTACATGGCAGGCTTAGCCTTGCCACCCAAAGTAAATCATTTACCTGAACCCTTTACCACAGCTTTTGCTATCCCAAAGGGTTGTGAAGGGAGTCTAATTTGAATAGTAAG
The DNA here is from genome assembly GCF_033115175.1 of Lepus europaeus. Taxonomy (NCBI): domain Eukaryota; kingdom Metazoa; phylum Chordata; class Mammalia; order Lagomorpha; family Leporidae; genus Lepus; species Lepus europaeus. The sequence continues at coordinate 85,616,557 of NC_084827.1, read as the reverse complement.
AGAAGCTGTATATTGTTTGAAGTTTGGCTACTGTTCTCCCTGGGTTTCTTCACCACATTCTCACTCCCCCACTGCCTCTCCCAGCACTGATCGTGACTTGCTGTCAGATTCTGTGGCCATGAACAAAACTGGGCAGGGGATCATTTTGTCGGAAATTAGATAGGCTCAGGTGGTAAATGCTCCATGCTTCCATGTATAACATCTGAGGCTACTGCTTTAGTTCTTGCTATTTCTGCAACAGCCATGGGTCTTCTTTTAAACAGCTGATTCAATAGAGATATGCGGGAGGAAGGGACTAGTAGACCTTTGGTGTTATTTATCAACACTGTATTAGTTGTACAACTTTTCCCCCTCTCTGATTGGCAGGGAGAAGTATACTGCTTCTACATGATGCTGAGCCTGGTGTAAAATATGCCAGCATGGGATCTGAGCTTGTCACAGTTCATTCTTTCTTTTCATTTGGTTTGTAGAAAATGGACCTCTACCTCCACTTATCTTTTGCATTAGAGAGAAAAAGGTCATACCTCTAGGAGCTAATGGCTTATTGGTGTTTTTAGTCATCAGATTCAGATGCTTTATTTAGTTGAAGGTTGCAACAGCACACACTCAGCTTTATCATTTGTGTTAGCTTTGCTTCTAGTACAGAATTGAATAGGATAGAAGAGACGGTTTTCCTGTTTGTATCTGTGACAACTTTCTAGATGAATTATGGTTTAATCCTTAAAGCATTTTTTATCATTTACCACCTCTTTCCATGGGAAGGCGTGAAGTATTCAGATTCAGAATGTTATAATATTTTCATCAGATTATTTAATTGTGGAGAAATCAAGGTCAGATAGCAGCTGACACAGTTCTTTCTGAATAGTGACCTAAAAATTATATTAGTTCTTTTTTGTTTGCCAGATTTTATGGTCTGTCTTCTTACTGTCAGATGTTAAATAAGATTATGTGATTGTGAATTGTGTATTTCTTGGCCTCTGACCTCTTAAACAGGTAACTAAGCAACTTAGACCCTTTTGAAGTTTGATTTTTTTGAATGCTAATTTTTCACATTTTAAACTGTTGACAATATTGTACTCAACCTTAATTTTGTTAGGCAGTCAATACATTCTTCAGCATCAGTTTTGTTTCTTGGGTCCTTTCAAGATTTGTCAAAGAAAACAAAACGCTAACCTGTCTAAAGGTCCCCCCCCCCATTACTATATTATTCTTTGTTCTCTATGTTCATCAAAGTGACAATCCCACACTGTCTCAATTGAGGGAGTCTAGCACAGAAATAACAAACAGCCTGGCACTGTTACAGGCTTGCAGCCAAAATGTTTTGTGAGGCTTGGATCTGGCATTGGTTTATGTGAGGCAGAGGGTCTACCCTCACAGTATCAGTGGAGGAAGGCAAGTAACCTTGGTCTTTCCCACCTAGACCATTTCTTTTTGCTCTTGTCTCCCTCTTTCTTCACTCAGACTTCTATTGTGAAAAACAATTTTTTTTTTCCCTGAGATAGAAATATCATTCTCCCCACAACTTTCACATTTAGTAAGTGGCATTGTTCCTTACAGAAGCTTGTTTTAAATTAGCCTTTTCCAACTTTCTTAGAGATTTCCTTTACAGTTGCATTTTTGCCACACTTTGCAAAAAGCCCTTCTGAGTACTGCTAACTTTGGTCATGTTGACATTGTTTTTTTGATAAGTTAGAATTTGTCTGCTTCACGGCTTATTATTTGAAAGGAAAATTTTGTGTAATATTTACTTCTTTATATGGATTTTTATGTCAGGGTATCTCTTGTTGAGACCAAAAAGTCTGCCATTGTTTTCTATTTTTGTCTAAAACTCAGGGTCAGTTAATATCTTTTACGAATTGAATGCTCATTTTTAGAATGTCTGATAAGAGTTGCCAGATAAGCAAGTGAACTTCCATTAAAATGAAGGATGTACATTTAAAATGTTTCCTTTGAAATCAGAATGCAAGGTAAAATGTTGAAGTGCAGTGAAGTTTCCCAGTTCTCACTGAATTACAGTTAGTGACCTAGTATTTGAAGGGGTGTGAACATGTGGCACTATGAGTTTTAAATGGAGGTGATTGGAGCAGGAGACTAGATTTCTCACTATGAGCAAGCATTCTGTGAAATTTCGTAGAATGTTCCTCAAAATGTAAATGTGTTCTCCGTTGTATTAAGCAGAAGCAAATGATTTACTTTCAAGTGATCTATTTAAAAATTAATGCTTTACAATCAAGATGAGAATAGTTTGATAGAATCTATTTTTTAGGAAATTGATATTATTTTGACTGATTTTATTTTAAAAATTGTCAATGATTTTTGGCAATAGAAGAATTGCTTTGGGAGGAAAAACATGTATTTTTGTAACTGTAACAAATGTGACTGAAAAGAAAATAAACAGTAGTTCGTGTTAGAATTATTAATGTGAAACATTTTTATATGCCATATATACTAGGAAATATATTTATTATGGATACATTAAGATAAAATTGTGCAATCTAACATTTGTTTTTTTTTTCCTGGAGGCTAACATTTAGACAATTTTTTAAAATCATTGAAAGGATTTGTAAAACACAGGTATATCAGAAATATGCATTAAATAAACTCACCTGTTATTTTCTCTCATTCAAAAACAGGTTCAGCAACATATTGTCTCATTACACTAGCAAAACAAACAGATTCTGAAATTGCTTTGTGTGTGTGTGTGTGTGTGTATAATGCATATGTAATAAATACTATGATTTCCCATTCCCCTCAGTGCTGTCTTTTTAAACTTGAGTTCAGTGGCTTTTTTTTTCCTGCAGAGTTGCTAAACAGAATGTAGGTGGGATGCCTGTTCTGTTATATTAATTAAATTTTTAGGTCAATATTTTAAGCTTCTGAATTACAACAATATCAAGAAAAGCCAGTGAAGCTTTTTTTCCTTTGGTCTGGTTAAGTCCATGACTGTCTATATTGAATTCTCTGTGCCTAGGTCTGATAATACTAGAATTGGTGATTAAAGAATACAGACAAAAACTCTTCATTCTGTATTTTCACATATATTAATAAAGTTCATTGTATATTGAATATTATTCATGGGCTTTAAATGCATTTTTTGCAGAAGTATAATTTGTATTTGCAATTAAGCTTTTTATTTTTGTCTGTGGTAGGAATATATCTTTCAGTGACTTGGTAATACTGCATGATTATCCTATTTATTTATTTATTCTAACTATACACAGGGTCATCAGAGAAATACAATATATTTAAGGTTTATAATGTTTCAGCAATTTTTTTTGCTAAATGCTGTGGAAGTTTTCATTTTTCTAGGCAATAATTTCTGAAGTTTTGTTTAATTCAGAACACACAGCGAAGCTATTATATCTATTGTTTGATATTATACAGTTTTCAGAAATTATGATGTAGTGACTTAATTACTACATTTGTGGAGACATGGAAAAGCAAATTTGTTAAGCAAAACTATATAAAGATTAAGTTTGTTATTTTAACTAGGATTTTATTACATTATGTACTAAGTTTATTATAATAACTAGTACTTTATTTCATGTGAGTATCAGTCTAGCTTTTCGGCATAATTCTTGGGGATGTGATTTTAGTATCTTATTTGATATCAAATATTGGTGACATAATAACAAATAGCGATTTCTAAGTTTATGTGATTAAAAAGATGAGTAGTCTTTCCTTAAAGAACATACATACTTTAGTGTCATGGTGCATACATTAGTGTCGAAATTCAATAGAAACATTGCATGGAAGGATCTGTGCTAATTCAGTTGTTTGATTTCCCCCTCCTAATTGTCAATACATTTTAATTTCTCCCATTCCCTGACATCTTATATTATCATTCTGTAGAATACTTTCACAAATATCTCATATGTTTTCTGTGGCATCTCACACTGCTCACTTTTTATCTATAGTACCATATGAGTTCCCCCTTTTCAGGTTTACACTGCATATTTTAAGCTGCTGATAGTGTAAGTAGATTGCAAGGTAAAGTGACATTTAGCTTTTTGAGCTAGTCTCATTTTTAGCATGAGAACATTTTTTTTTTCTTTTTGCGATCCTAAATCTTCTCATATTTCCCATTAAAACAATCTTACTAACATCAAACAAAGAAATTCAGGGATTTGGCTACAGCAGCAATTGAAATGCATCAAAAAGTGGCTACTACAATACAATTTTATTAATGAATGATCTACATTGGTTCCAGCTGTGTCCATGTGATTAGGCCTTCTCCAGGCAACAATGGGTATTTCCCTATTGCTTTTATTTGATTTCCAAGAATGTGTCATCTGTTACATCAGCCCCTGCCAATAAGCCCCCGTAAAAAGGTTTTTTTTTTTTTCCTTCTAAATTTCTGAAGCATAAGTTGAATACCCACACATATCCCTGCTGAAATATTGTTTCTATTGAATAGTGGTCTAGGTTTGTATGCCTGGCATTGCATACCAAAATCTCAGGATATAAATTAAAGTAAATGTTTATTAAGTTTACCAGCAAATTGTCAGAAGGATGGTTGCCTGGTAAGCCAAAGATAGACTATTTTCGCTTTTACGTTTCTATCTTAATATTTTATTACAGTGGTATAATGTGTTATAGAGGTGGACAAGCTTGCAGATTGAAACGGGGATCGTCCAGATTGTTCCCTTCCCTGGACCATATGGTATAGTTCTAAAAGCCTTTTGTACGCTGTCTGTTCAGTTTATTGTAAACTCAATCTTTAGTGCACCTAAAAAGATAACAAATAAAAGTGGGCCTGAGAAAAAGGACTTTGTATCATGTAAGGACCCCAGATATATTTGTTTTAAAGGCGATAACTGAAGATGAAATTGAAATTGGAACGGTATTATAAACAAAGGAGGCCATTTATTCCCTGAATATTCTTTTGAGGTCACATGCACTGTTGTAAATTGTCTTTGAATATAGTTTTAAAATGAAAGCATTTATGCTCTTCGACTATGCTTATTATCCTTATTTCTTCCATTCTTGCAGTCTGAAGAAGAAAAGAATGTAGCTTTCATCTATTTTTAAAGAGGAAATGCCTACCTATGAACAATGCTAAGGAATATATAAACTACAGGTTTTGTGCATATGTAGGTTTTTGTTTTTTAACCTCAGTGAGAATTCAGGGCTACATAACTTCCAGTAATTTCACCCTTTTAAGTATGGCCTACACTTAGATACAAGTGAAACATTTCTAATTCTTTTTCTTTTCCCTTTCTTTTTTCTACCCCCTGACCTGTTATGATTCCCTAATTCTATTTTAGGAAAATAGGGTATGAGATTGCTTACCCCATACACTAAGATTCTTTATAAGCTGGAGTGACTGATTTCTCCTGACTCTGTCTCCTTCCTCCCAAAGTCAGCTACTGTTAGTGAAGAGCATTAGACCTTATCCACTGCTTTTTGGCACAAGGGAGTTGAAGTTGAAATCCTCCCAAATGGGGGCAGAAGAGGAGAGCTTGTGAAGCAGGAGAGTCTTTACTCTGTCAGTACCCTGAACCACTGGAAGGGTAACTGAGAGGAACTCAAATGTTATTGGAATGTGTAATTTTCCCTTGAATGGCCACAGTAAAATATATCGGAACAAAAGAGGCAGAAAAAGTATACGTGATGTATGGAGTAGATGGTGATGGAAATTAATGAATCTCTTCAGTACCATACAATAGAAATTATCCCAAGAAGAGTACACATTTGTCCAAGAGAAATGAACATAGAGAATGACTATTTCCTTGGGGAGATGCCTAGAGATGGATGGAATACTAACAATATAATAATGCTGCTCGTGCATTATATGCAAAGTATCTGCAGGGATATATACTTTTTAATTTAGAAAACCTCAAAAACAGAGTCACTCATTTCAAATGTGTATGTCGGGGGGTGGGGAATCTTCTGTATTTAAAGCATTACTGTTATCTTGTGATCTTGCATTTGTTCTTTTTCTAAACTATTTATTTGAAATACAGAGTTACAGGGAGAGAGAGGGAGACAGAGATCTTCCATCTGCTGGTTCACTCCCTGAATGCCTGCAGAGGCTACAGCAAGACAAGGCTGAAGCCAGAAGCCAGCAAATCCATCCAGGACTCCCACACGTGTGCAAGGGGCCTAAGCACTCGAGTCATCTTACACTGGTGTGTTAGCAAGGAGCTGGATCAGAAATAGAGCATCCAGGACTTGTGGAATGCCGGCATTGCAGGTGACAGCTTAACCCACTGTACCACAACGCTGGCCCTTCCATTTATTCTTAAGATAGTTTTGAAGTGCTCACAAAATTGAAAACCATGGTTATATTTTGAAATAAATTAAAGCCCTCCTTCCTTTTCTGTCTCCATTTTCCTTCCTTCTCCCTTTCTTTGTGACCTTCAGGATTTTATGTATGTGTACATGAATGTGTGTATGTGATATGTATATATAAAATGTGTATGAATGATATGTGCATGTGATATGTGTGTATATATACATATACATAGATATGCACGTGTATATATATGTGTATATATATATATATACAAAATGTTGATTTATAGAGTTGGAAGATTAAAAGTTCCAGTTAGAAAAGAAAAAAAAATAATATAATGACTATTTTAGAAATAGCAGACCATGGAGGAATTTGACCATTTTATAAGAGTAATCCAGATTACCAAAAATTGTAGGTACTGATAGAAATATGAATTCACAACTGTTTTTATTTCTGCTGGCTAGGAAGATCTAAATCAAGAAAGGAAGTGCCATAGTTAGTCTAATTCAAGTGTCTCCTCTTTGCTCTTGTTTATGTAGCAGTTAGCCGTGTGTGGCTACAATGACATACCTAAGACAAACTACTGAGAAGGGAAGGAGGTTTACTTCAGCTCATGGATCTGGACATCTCCAGTCCAAGACCAATTAGACCCTATTGGTTTAGTCATCTGATGAGACCAAGAGGATGTCCGCAGCTGAAGGTGTACAGAGAAATGATCTCATGGTGGGCTAGGATGCTGAGAAAGCACTGAGCCTGACTCAGTATATAGCCAACCCTGGTGAGAAAACTGTCTTCCAAGAACATCCCCCCAGTGACCCAGGGACCTCCCACTGGGTCCACCTCCTAGACACCATCATTGGATTAAATTTCTCCACTCTTAGTACCATCAGCTTATGATTGCGGGACTTAACCACGTGCATGAGTTTGAGAACCATATCATATTCAGACCACATCATTTTCTTTTAGTGGTAAAAATGTTTCTGGATTTTAACATTAGAACAGCTTGCTAAAAATGACTGGAGGGGTAGTGGTTTTATTTGTGTTTGTCACAGGGAACTGATGCCATCACGAGTATTGTAGGCATGGAAAGCCAAGACACTCTGGAAAAAAAAAAAAAGACCTAAATGAAAGATTTCTGTGTATGAGATCCCAGTGGAAAGAACAGGGCCATCAAAGAAGGAGGTACTTTTCTCTGAAGGGAGGAGAGAACTTCCACTTTGACTATGACCCTATCAGAATAAGATCAAAGTCGGTGAACCCTAAAGGCTTCCATAGCCTTGGCAACTCATGACAAGAGCCTAGGGAGATTACTGACGCCATGAACAGGAGTGTCAAATTGTTAAATCAACAACAGGAGTCACTGTGTACTTATGTCTCATGTGAGATCTGTCCTTAATGTGTTGTCCAATGTGAAGTGATGCTATAACTAGTACTAAAACAGTATTTTTACACTTTGTGTTTCTGTGTGGGTGCAAACTGATGAAATTTTTACTTAGCATATACTGAATCGATCTTCTATATATTAAAGATAATTGAAAATGAAAAAAAAATCTAGTGTTAAATTGGAAATTGCATAGAAAATTAATCAATTTTTTAAAAAATATCATGTAGGATCTCTGTCCTTAATGTGCTGTACATTGTGATTTAATGCTATAGCTAGTACTCCAACAGTATTTTTCACTTTGTGTTGCTATGTGAGGGCAAACTGTTGAAATCTTTACTTAATATATACTAAACTGATCTTCTGTATATAAAGAGAATTGAAAATGAATCATGATGTGATTGGAAGGGGAGAGGGAGCGGGAAAGGGGAGGGTTGCGGGTGGGAGGGAAGTTATGGGGGGGGGGGGAAAGCCATTGTAGTCTATAAGCTGTACTTTGGAAATTTATATTCATTAAATAAAAGTTTAAAAAAATGCTGTTATCTAGTGATCTTTCATATATTCTGAAGATATTTTAAATGGCTCACAAAACTTAAAAATGTTATTTACACCTTCAGGTGATAGGTCTCTTGCTCTTTTTAATCTCACGCCTCCTCTTTTTATTGGTACTCTTCAGGTTTGTTTTTTAAAGATTTATTTATGTACTTGAAAGAATTACACAGAGAGAGAAGGAGAGGCAGAGAGAGGTCTTCCATCAGCTGGTTCACTCCCCAGTTGGCCGCAATGGCTGTATATGCGCTGATCCAAAGCCTTGAGCCAGGAGCTTCCTGCAGGTCTCCCACGTGGGTGCAGGGGCCCAAGGACTTGGGCCATCTTTTATTTCTTTCCCAGGCCATAGCAGAGAGCTAGATTGGAAGATGAGTCCTGTAAGCTGGGACTCGAGCTAGTGCCTGTATGTGATGCCTGCACTGCAGGCGGTGGCTTTACCCACTACACCACAGTGTCGGCCCCCTACTCTTCAGTTATTTAAGAAAATACCAATGCTCATTATATGTAAGTTATTCCAAGAATAATATGATTTCTTTTAACTCAATGCATAGACTGCCATTTAAACAAAGATATTTTGTAATACTCATTTATTAAGATCTCAGTTTTTGAAAAAAATCAACAATTTGAATTTATTTATAGCACAAACTGATCATTTGACAACTTTTTTATTTGTTATTTATTTGTTTGTTTTGTTTTTTTAAGAAAGCTTTTATGATAACTTTTTTTTACTGATTTTGGTTTACAAGAAGGAGTTGTGAGATCCTTAGAAGCCTCATATGGCTAAGGGCATACCAAATCAGATTTTATCTCAGATGGCATTTGGGGTATATTATTTCTTTTAATTCTTAGAGTGACAGCTTCGTATTTTTCGGTACACATGCAAATGGTTATGTGTGATAAAATTTCATGTCCAAAAGAAGCATAAGAGGTTATCTTTACATCTGCTTGTTCTGCCTTAAACTGCCCCAGAAGAAAGCAACTTGTATATATTTTTAATTTGTAATCTACAGAAGAAATGACTCAGAGTATCTTAGTAGGGTGAATCAGTGCCTCACAACTTCTCCATTGTCTTCCTTAAATTGCATTCATTCTATTCCAGTCAGTTTCTGTTATTTTGACCTCAGAGGACAAAGTAAACAAGTCCCTACTATCTCCTATGCAACACACCCTACGTAACATCATTTTAATCAATTCCTCCCTTTTCATTCATGGTGGCAGGGTTGTTGGTACCTTAATTACTAAAGCAACCTGTGCATGGATAGAACTTATTTCAAAGCAGGGAATATATTCAAGTGTCTGGAACTCAAATTTTCTATCTGAGCAGTTTATAGTCACTGAGAATAAAGAAAGCCCTTTTAACATTCAAAAGCAGTCCTAGGAAAAGAGTTCCTACATTATCAAAATTTAGGCAAGTTATTATCCTAGATTTGATCTCAGTATTGGGTATAGGTAGTTGTGTTTGACCTTTAAGCTGTGTTTTTAGTCATACTTTTGGAAATAATAATTTATAGGCCAATACTTCGCATTTAAAAATACTGTGTATAAAATTTCACCCTTCTCTGACTGTTTTCACCTTTGCATTCTCAGTGATCAGGATAGTATCTGGTTTATGATGGGCACTTAAATATGTGTTAAATAAATTGTTTTGATATCCCTTGATAATACTCTCTAATGGAAGGAGCATTATGCTTTGCATTTTCCCATTTCTCTATCATTTTATTTTATACTGTCCAGTAAGCACTCATATCTTATGACTGCTTCATGTTTATGTTTTGCTGTGTTTATCTTAGTATTCAGTGATATCTGTGATGATTTAGAATTCATTTGGTAGCTGAGTACCATACTAGCGCCTGAACAATCCCCTTTGCAATGGTGGTGTTGGAATTTTCAGTCCAGGAGTATCTCATTTTTTCCCTCTCACAAGGTGAGGATTTATTGTCATCTTTGATGATAATTCAGAATGCATTAATTGAATGTCTTTTGTGTACAAGGTTTTTTCCTCAGTTATGAGTAGATGAAACATCAAGTATACATAAACTTTATTGCTGAGGAATTGAAATTTGGTTAGGGAAATACAAGTATCTGCTCTGCAACTAAGAATAAGAGGGATTGTGTTAACTGCTATAATGGGAGTAAAACCAATGTTCAGGGTACTACTGAGGAAGGAGTAATTACTTCTGGTGGCTGAGTAAGGGTGTGACTCAAGAATTCCTGGGTGAGGTTGAATTTGAATAGTCTTGAATTATATGTAAGAATTAGACAGGTGGTAAAGATAAAATGATTCAGGAAGAAAAGACTGGAGTGGTGCTTGCAGATGGCAATGTGTGTGCAATATTTGAAAAGATGGTGAAAAATCTGTTGTGTTTTGGGTAATGGTGTTTTTGGTGGAGTAACAAGAATTGGGGCTAGATAGTGCTTGGAACCAAATTGTAAGGGATGTGGTTTCTTGTTGAATAATTTGCTTTGTAATCCCTAGAAAAAAAATCATAGGTTTTTTAAGTAGAAGATTGACATTAAGAGATCTGTAAATTTCAGAGGAAGAATAGAAGACATTAAATGTAGCTGCAGGAAGATCATTTAGAAGGTGGATGCATACTTCAGATTGAAGGTGATGAGGAATGCTGGGGACAGAAGGGCTTGGAAGTAGGGCCCAATTATAGGGTGAGTCATGTGAAACCCTTGTGCTTTGTTTTTAAATATTTATTTATTTATTTGAAAGGCAGAGGTACAGAGAGAGAGAGAGAGAGAGAGAAGAGAGGAGAAGAGAGGAGGAGACCGAGAGAGAGAGAGAGAGAGAGAGAGAGAGAGAGAGAATCTTCCAGTTGCTGGTTTATTTCCCAAATGGCTGCAACAATCAGGACTGGGCCAGGCTGAAGCCAGGAACCAGGAGCTTTATCTTGATCTCCCATGTGGGTGCAGGGGCCCAAGTGGTTGGGTCATCTTCACTGCTTTCCCAGGTACATTTGCCAGGGGCTGGATCTGAAGTCTAGCAGCTGGGGCTCGAACTGATGTCCATATGGGATGGTGGTGTTGCAGGTGGCAGCTTAGCCCTGTATGCCACAAAGCTGGCCCCAAACCCTGTGCTTTGCTGATTTGCTCAGAGGTGTGCAGTAGTGTTCTGGATCCCAATAGAGGGCTTTTTAGAATTTTGCATTTCCCTTCCATCTACATCATTTTGGCAGGGTGTACACTGTGCCTCCCCTCCTTGTAGCTGGGAATTGAAATATTTTAACTCTAATTGTGGGAGAAAGCAAAAGGAGAAAAAGGTTGAATGGTTATTGACATGAACTAAGTATACCTGTCACATTACTTCAACTCTGCTTTCTGAGTTCTTGGTTCATACTGTTTTTTAAGAAAATGAATGAATAAATTACCTATTTTTTTTTTTTAATTTGAAAGGCAGAGAGTCATAATTATAGAGAAAGAGAGTGATCTCCCTCCCATCTGCTGGTTCACTCCCCAAATGCCTGCAACATCCAGGGCTGGGCCAGATCAAAGCCAGGAACTTAGAACCCAATTTAGGTCTCCCATGTGAGTGGCAGGGACCCGTCCACCTCGACTGTCACTCACTGCCTCAGAAGGGTGCGTGTTAACAAGAGGCTGGAATTGAAAATGGAGTTGGGAATTGAACGTAGACATTCAGAGTATGATGAGGACTTCCCAAGTGGCGTCTAACCACTGTGTGGAATGCCACTCCTTGTTTTCTCTTCTTGAACTAGAACTTAGTATTGCTTCTTCTTTGAGACCCAACTCAGATATTTTATAAGATTTATCACTCTGCATTGTAACTGTACCCAGGTATGAGGCCAGAGACTGTACTTGGGCCTTCTTAATATCACAAGTTTTAGATACAGTCACTTAATAAATGATTTTTCAGTGAAGCAAGTTTGTTTATGCTTTGTACTCTCCACATGTGACAAGTATATTCCATCTCATGGTCTTGCTGTGCCAGGTACTTGGAAGGCTGTAGATTTGGATCTGCATAGCCTTCCTCTCTTCCTCTGGTTTCTGTTTTCATGTCATCTCATCATCAGCAAGGTGTTCTCTGACAACCCTAGGTAAGATACCAGTCTTACTCCAGCCTCAGCATCTCCTATTCTTTGATGTCCTGTGTTATTTTCTTCATAAGTGCCTCTATCTCACATGTATTCACTTGATGGTTATCCTTCTCCAATTAGGATGAAACTGCCTAATTTATCCTCCAGCACCTGTAACAATGATGAGCAGGCACACTGTGGACATAATAAGTATTTGCTGAATGAATGCATGGTAAAAATTAGGTTAAAAAGATAGGAAGCGTTTACGTATGAGTTTGTTATAAATTTATACAAACCATGGTATTGTTGTTATAAGTTTTATGATATCAAATCATTGGTATTGCTCTCAGAAAATAAAAGGAAATTCTATTTTCTATAGATTGCACCCCTGAAATCTAATTATGGATTAGTATTTGTTTTTAATATATTTGAATGCTAAGCATATCCAGTCAGAAAACACTTTTATTATCCATGCCAGCTTAATTTTTAAGGCAGTGAAATGGAAGACTGTCATTTCAGTAAGCAACTTATTTTCATTTGTGAGAATGGAATATTTTGAATATTCTAATTGATTTTTAATAAAATAATCTGCATTTCTGTACATTATACCTTTGCTTTAGGATGGAAAGAAATGGGAATGAGAATGAATGATTTGCTCAAAAGGTATGAGCTGTAACTGAGTTGATATTTGACAAATGTATCAGGAAAAAGGTCAGTTTTAGAATACTGAACTCATTAAAGAAGACTAGATTTTAAAAGTCATTTTATATGTATGTTTAATGTTTGCAAAGAAACTCTGTTTGTCATGAGATCAGTCTGTTTTTATTGTATTTTTTGGCAAATTCGCCTGGATATTTTTCTAGAAATCTTGAGTCTGTAATTTGGCAGTAAAAAAGTTGGTTATCAAATCAATATTATTATATGGCTTTTAGTGTCACAAGAATTCCCTTTTGGAAACCCATAAAATCTCATTTTTTTCTCACTATAAACTTTATCTGTCAGTTTTCTAGAAGGTCAGAGTACTAATGTTGGAGGTGATCTGCTGTGGGCCAGAGAGTCACCAAAGTGGTAATAAAGTTAAAAAATGCCACATGGTGCATTCCTAAGATTAGGATTTCTTCTTCCTATTAAGTTCGTGCTTACTTTAAACTATGGAATATTGTCTATTGATAGGTATGTTTTTAGTGCATCTTTAAATAGAGATAAGTTAGCCTGTAATGTTTGTGTTTACATGTTTCACAGTTTTATTGGCATCTTTTGTTCTCTGGAAGTTGCTTCTTAATCACTTGTATACTTTTAGGGGGGGTGTTGTTTTCTTTCTGGATTTGTAGGTTAGGTTTCTCAGAATAGATGGTTTTCAAAATGAAATATGATGAAGTGTTTGCGTTGAAAGACAATTCCAGGAACAGAGTTATTTCTTATATTACTTGAAAATGAAACATGGTACTAGAGCTTGGAAGTTCCATTTAAAATTATTTCTCAATTAAGTCTGGGTTGTCATTGGATAATAGTTATTCAGTGTATATAAGTAAAGAAAACATTTGAGTGGTTGTGAGAGAGACAGTATGTGAAAATTTCAAATCTCTCTCTCTCTAGCTCTCTCTCAGTTGAAATCCAGTCTCTAATTTTAACATGTGTAACACATATGGATATTATGCAATAACATTTTTTCTGCTTTCTTAATACAAGAAACTTTGGAAATTAAGTGTGAAATTCAAAGTTCCTTTCAGTTTTATTCACCTTAATTAAATATTTCCCATATTTCCAGGCCCAACGCGTAAATTAATTTTGACATTTTACATTAACTTTAAAACTTTTAGTTTGTGCTGTACTTCCTCATGTTCCAATTCAAAACTCTAAGTACCAAAATGGTGTTTTATTTCTAACACTGTCAAAGCACAGGTTCAAATCCCTTATTTATAAAACATCTTTATCTGTTTATAAATACTTAATAATTCAAGTACATTTTAAAATTAATTGGGGATTACTTTTATTTCATGCATTAGATAAGCAGTATTTCCAAAATCAAATTATATCATTTGTGAATTGCTATAGTGCTATTAGTTTTAACCCTTGCTGATTAGTTTTGTAATAAGGTTCTTTATGACAGTGGTAGTTAGAATGATTTGAAAACCACTGCAAGTTCCTGGAGAGAGGGTGTATCCAGTAATTGGGAAGTAGTTTGCTATTTCAAACAATTTGGCATCTTTCCCTAAAGTTAAGAAAAAACTTGTAGTTTCTTTTATTTGAAGTTGAAAAATATTCAGTGGAGATCAGCTGAAGAATAAAATGAAGCAGAGAGGAAACCAAACCCACTTGTAACTCTGCTCAAAAATGTCTACCTGTGTGTGTGCGCACATCCCGTTTCTCTACCTCTCTCATGGTTATACATTCATTTCATCATAAACATAATCACTTCATGCAATGGCGTAAACATTTTCCCATGCCAGTAACTTTTTTTTTTTGGTCATTGATCGTTTACTTTTTGAGATCCACTTTTGTTGTATATTTTGATTGTTTTCAATTGGGAGCAAAACCTTCAACAAAGAAGGTAGGTAATCCCAGTGGTTACTCCTTTGAAGCAGTTTAGTTGAATTAAAAGGTGCTTAGGTGATGTGTTATGTTCAAATGTGACAGAATATTTTAATGCTTCAAAATAAAGCCGACTATATGCATTAGTGGTAGGTGTCTATCAGCTTTCAATCTACATTTTCTGGAATTGAGAAGGGTCCTTTTAATTTACAAACTATTCCAGTCTACTTGGCAAATGGCTGAAATTCTAGCATCATGTGCTGCTTCCTTGTAACATGTATGTATTCCTGGAAAAGGTAACATATTGTACCCAGGCAGGCATTTAGTCTGAAAAATGTGAAAGTATTTCTCTGATATTTTAAATTTAATCCTTGAAAATGAAATTTGGCAACAAGGTTGCAAAAGGGACACTCAAGCACTGAGCAAAAGGCAGAGGGTAATAAAATACTTCTATTGAGATCCATTATTACAGAAAACATGCAATATTATGTATCTAGTCTTTTTTTTTATTATTAAACTTTTATTTAATGAATATAAATTTCCAAAGTACAGCTTATGGATTACAATGGCTTCCCCCCTCCCATAACTTCCCTCCCACCCGCAACCCTCCCCAAGTATCTAGTCTTAAGAGCTTAAGTTATAAACTCTCTCTAAAATGATTTAAACTATTTGATAACTATGTATGCTAATTAATCCAGTTGAGAGACCTGTGGCCTCAGATATGGTGTGTATATGTGTGTATATATATATATATATATATATATGGAATTAATTAACTCCTAGGCAACCTTACTCTGTTTGAACATACTGTTTCGAGTGTGACATTGCTTTCTGAAGAGATGTTGATGTTGCAACGTGTGGCTTTGGGTAGTTTGTGAAGAATACTCTGAGCTGTAGGGCCTGTGCTTCATTAGACAAAATATTTGTATCATTGGAATGTCTCCTTGGAAAAGTAGTTGATAGAGAGATAATAGTAAAAGACAAGGCCACTAAGTAGATAAAAGTCATAGTGGTTGCTCCAATCAGGAAGCCATGAGCTATTGCTTCTTATCTTTTATTCAGTGAAAATGTGTGCCAGATGATGTGGCAAGCTTGCCCTTCTGCAGAACATCCGGAGAAG